>NC_051164.1:53499590-53657089 GCF_013339745.2 Dermacentor silvarum | reverse complement strand
CCGCACTCCGTCCCCGCGTCGCTCGCTCGCACCGTCGCTTACCTCCACACGGCTCTGACCTTTATGCGCCGTGCATTCGCCGCTCAGTTTCCGTTGAAGCGATAGACCGCACGTACCTTCGCCCGCTGCTGCGGCGTATATAAGCGCTTGCTGCCAGCGTTTTGACAGTCGTGTCTGCAGTCATTCAGTGTGATCTATTCATGTTTGTTTGTGCGCGCTCACACCACAGTTAGTAATAGTCGGGCCACATTTTCCAACGCACGCTACACATGCAATGCTGCCCGGATCGGCACTGCAGCGCTACAGGTGTGTCCCTTCACACGCGCTGCCCACGGGAAGCGCTTCTCATCAACACCACCGTTTCACACGCGCCTTCTCGTGGTCATCGAGTCTCTCTTCATGTCGGTCTACTTACGCCGCAGCACACCTGCTTACTTAATCAGCTCATGTTTACTACAACTCATATTGCTACCAAAGCCGCTCACCTTACTTCGTATGACATTGCTGTGTTGCTATCGCATTCATTGCTTCGCCCTTAGGGCGAAACTGTGACATTTTTTTTGTTATATTGGCGATAACACCACCCGTAATGTTAATTTTAACAACTCTGAGACTAATGCTCGCTTCATGTGGGCACCAGAGAAGCCGCCTTCCCTACAATGTTAGCTCACGAGCGCTACATAAGCCATTTTCCCTAAAGTATACCGTAAGGCGGCTTTGCCTTAACATGCGTATATCTGCGGCGGTGCACGCTTTACAGGGGTTTGTGCAATGTGGTTAGTTTTTACTGTATTAGCGATAATCATGCCGTTGCACTCGGCGTGATGGCTGCTACTAGGCGTTTCACAAAGCTGTCGTACGCACTGCCATGAATAGAAGCACCACCACTGCTGTTGAATGCATTACACCTCGATGTTCCGCAAGTTGAGACCGAAGGAAAACCGTCAGTGCTCGCAGCTGAAGTATAACGATCGGTTTCCCTCAGACCACTGTATTTCACCGCGGTGTGGTATATGCCCACAGTTGGTCGGAAGCAACGGTAGTGCTGGTGCGCGCAACCCTCGTGCCAGCAGTGCAAGGCAGAATGCCGTCCTGGCTCCGCTGGTGAGTCGATTAGGCAAGACGTGACTGGGCGTCCTGCTTGACTTCTTGGTTTATAATGCCAGAACCACCACGCGTCTCCGGTGTCGGTGGGGACCTTCCAACTTTCCACGCCAGGGCCGCAAGTTACGCATGCGCCGTCGATAGCCCAGACAGCATGACGGAAGCGGCGCGACCGGGACGAGCGCACCTCTAAGGTCACCGTAATTACTTTAGATTCCAATAAACTGACCTGATTGCCCAAGCCAGTGCGCGGACCTTATGCGGAAAACATGTGATGCGCGAGGAATGAATTTGGCGTTGTTTCAAATCCTCTGACGCTGTAGGTTAAATTGCATGCCGTTCTTTTTCGTTCGTGCCGACGCCAACAGCCGCGCACTGCTTGTAAACCACTTTTCTTCGCTTGCAGCTCAAGCCCATGGAACAGCTTATGTGCGTCCTGCCGGTGACCAGCAGCCGTCACCTTCCCGAACCGCTGGCTGACCTCATGGAGGGCCCGGTGAGCGTTGTTCTCTGGGCAACTTTTGCGTAGCGCAGCTGATCACACTATCCACCCTGTCAGGTTGGCCACCTGGATTATATTTGCTGCCCTGTCCTTAACCTGTCCGTCCCACTTTCTTTGTGCAATAAACGCGAGTATTCAAACCGAAGCTTTAGTTCGTGAACCCCGCTGGGTTTCGCGACCGTGGGCGCTGCGGGCCAACCAGTCACTGCGTCCTTATATATATATATATATATATATATATATACATACATACATACATACATACATACATACATACATACATACATACATACATACATACATACATACATACATTATGAGAACACTGCAGCAACATAAATAAAACATAAAACTAGCTATTAACACACTGGTACGCAACATTTTACAAAATATGTGAGTATAGGTAGCAACACCTGCGTGAGGGTGCTTGCATTCTTGACATATAATTCATGAAAAATTCTTTTGTAAGATGTTTGGAGTTTCAAAGGTCTTTTCCTGGTTTTGTAGCTCATGCATGCTTATGTCTTGCAAATTCGTGTGGTGGAATGTACTGTAGTGCTTTCTTTGGGCTTGGAAGCTCTGCAATGCCCTACTGTTCTCACTGCAAGGAAATTTCGTAGCTTCTGTTGTACTTAGTTTTCGTTACTGCATTTATGGCCTATTAAAGCAAAGGAGATACATTGACACAATAAGAAACGGAATAAGTCTAATGCTGCAATGCTAAGCTTAACAAGGCACCACCGATGGAAATTAGCTTTCAGAGGAGTGGCTGTTGCGAGGACGTGCCTTGTCGATTTCGTGAACTTCTTGCTTATATCAAAAGGAACACTTCAGTTCTGGCCGAACAGCGATTTTGCTAATCAGGCATGTCAGAATCTATCGCTACGATATTGGTTGTGCAGTTCGGTTAAAGGATCCACCCAATGCAACTTTATTTCAGTAAGGCAAAAAGAAAATCAACATTTACATCAACGTTTCAGTTATGCTTGAAATTACCGTACCGTTTTATGTCAGGAAAGAATGACTAGAGAATGGGAAATGAACGTAAATAGGTCACCTCATAGCAGTAGTAGTTGGGATGTGCAATTTCGCATTGTTACATGCGTACGTTAGACATCAATGACATAATCACCCCCCCCCCCAAAAAAAAACAACAACAACAAAAAAAGAACATAAATAAATAAACGAAGAGTAGAAGCAAGAATTATGAGTCGTACTAGAGCGTTTGTCCACAATAAAGCGCGAGCTCTAAAAAATGCCTTTTTTTGGTTGCTTGCGTGAACTAGACACAAACTGTAAACCGGCCATCAGCATGCTAAGTGCAGCTTGAGCTTGTGAACGTGCAATGTCAACTTGCGTATACGTGGTGTCCCAGTTAACGTTGGTCACGCAGTTATAAGAAAGAAAAGGTTTAAATAACACGATTCAAGACACAATTTAATACCATCTTGTTGGGTCGCTAGACCTCTGACGACCGAGCGCCGGAGGTCTTTTAAACTTATCTTGCAGCATATTTTTCTTTGAATCCTTTATTTCCTTGAACAACTGGACTAACGGTAACTGGGGAACACGGTAGAAGGTATTTATTTTAGTCTGTGTGCCGCCTTTCTGGTAAGGAACACAATTGTTGCGTCACGATTATTTGTTTTCTTTTATTTGCGTTTTATTTTCTCTTTTACAGAAGTCACCTATCATTGATTTTTATCCAAAGAACTTCAACATCGACCCCAATGGCCACAAGTTTAACCGCCAAGGTTCGTGCTATATAAGTATTCGGACTCCATTCATTCCCATAATTAAAATGTCTTCGTTAATGAATAGCTCGGGTTGCTTGGCATATGCCACTAAATGTTTGATGCTTGTAGACGGAGACAGTGCATATTGAGGTTTCGCGAGAGCGGGCTACAAGCAGCGTTGTACGTAACGAATTACGTGTGACTAATTACTCGTAATCAATTACAGCTTTTGGTAATTTTGTAATTTAAAAATACTTTTTCTGCTGGGTAACGCTGAGTGTAATTCGTTTACTGTCTTCATTAACCAATTTCATGTAACAAAGCTAAATGTTTGACTAAAGAAGCTATAACAGGCGACGCAGTTTTGAACGCTTAAATTTGGCGGGAACTGCAGCGTCCAAAGGGATGAAAACGTGCACATGGGTTAGCTCCTTCTCATATTCAGCGTCCTGCAACCGCGCATGGATTACCTGAGCAAGGCAGAATGGCAGATTTCCACCTCTCTTGGAACTGTTGCCTTCCTACTTTTATTTCAAAATAAATTAATTTCTGTCTCTTCTGGAAGCGCTCTTAGGCGGCTTTCATGGGCTGTAAGACCTGCTTCCCAATTCTTCTTCGCTTAGCGGAATTTATGGCTTCTCTAGTAAAGACAGCCAGCCGTTAAACGCATCGGTTTCTATCTGAGTGATAGACTCACATGCATCTATTTTTGTGATTATAACACACGAGCGGTACTTTTAGAGCTGAATGTTGGGCAGCTTAGTATTAAATTAAATAAGAGATTTGGCCACCTTTTCATGCAACGTGAACGTTTGCTGACGTCCGTGATAATGAGCCGTTTCAGTCTAAACAGCTATTCAGTGACGGGTGTCGGGACGAAGTCTAGGAGATGTTTATTTATTTGTTGCACCCTCAGGGTTTACATATTGCATGGCTAGATATCGATGGCCACTGATGTCAGGAAATCACTCATGGGCGATTTATTTAGTGATAATATTTTTCACTGGCGCATCGCGAGCGCCTTTTCCTAGCGCCAGCAACGACGAAGCGCTGCACTTGATAGAGGACCCATACCCAAACATGGTCGCATTGCGTGACCGCCATCTTGTGCGCTAGATGCTCGTAAGTAACAAGACAACGAGATAGTTTCTGGTGTCGATGCAGAGGTCTTCATAAGAAAACGAGGGGAGTTCACCGCATTCACAAGCTGGCTCTGCAGTAAGCCAGCTTTGATCGCACAGGCTTTTAACAGTATGTTTAGCTCTGTATTTACACCTGGCAGTAATAGGCACCTCATAAATACGAGCGATGGTTTGTTGCCGTGTGAAGATACAAATGATGTAATTTCTCGAGAAGGCATTGCAGCGTTGTGGTTAAAACTGGATACCAAAATCTCTTGTGGCCCCGATGAAATACCGAATGAGTTTTTGAGGCGTTATTGTGAATGGATATCCCATTTTCTGTCTAGAATTTTTGCAATGTCATTACGTATCGGAGGGGTGCCGGAAGATTGGCTCCTTGCACGGATTGTGCCTATTTGTAAAGCGGGAAATAAGTTATTGGCGGAAAACTATCGGCCAATTTCCATTACATGCACCACGTGTAAAATGTTAGAACACATAATATAGAAACATCTGGTTGAATATATAGAAAGCAACAACTTATTCTACAGCAAGCAGCACGGCTTTCGCCAACGTTTGTCAACAGTGACGCAGCTTTCTGAGGTGTCTCATGCTTTCGGTGTTGCAATTAACAACAAGGAACAAATTGATGTTGTAGTAATTGATTTTTCGAAGGCTTTTGATCGGGTGTGTCACACAAAACTTATTGAGAAATTGTATAAACTTGGAGTTAATACACAAATTGTGAAATGAATTCATGCGTACCTTTCAAATAGATAGCAATATGTTCAAATAGCAGGCGAACGATCATCCTCCTTACCTGTTTTATCTGGTGTGCCACAAGGTTCGGTTTTAGGACCAATTTTGATTTTGTTATATGTAAATGACATTGCTAATGAGTTGCATCCTTACATTGAACTGCGTCTATTTGCGGATGATTGCCTTATTTACTGTCGCGTTAAGAATGTCCGGGATCAAGTGTTGTTGAACGAATGCCTGCAAAAAATTGATGATTGGTGTGTTAGGTGGGACATGAAAATTAATTTCGATAAATCAGCTTACATGTCTGTATCTAACAAGAAAACCCCATTGCTTTATACTTACAGAATAAATAATAGCCCATTTCAACATGTTAGTAAGCTTAAGTATCTCGGGGTCACAATCACGCACAATTTGAATTGGAACGAACACATTGAACACATCTGTGATTCTGCTCAACGCAAACTTGGTCTCTTAAGGCGAAAGTTGAAAGATGCTACATCCTAGGTAAAGCTCAAGGCATACAAAACAATTGTACGGCCCATATTGGAATACGCCTGTATAGTCGGGGATCCGCACCAAGCAGGCTTGATAAATAATCTGGAACGGATTCAAAGACTAGCCGCACGGTTTATCTTTATAGCTTACCAAAGAACGCAGTCTGTAACTGCGTTATTATCCCGTGCCGGTTTATCCGAACTTGCAACGCGCAGAAAAATATCCAGGTTGAAATTCTTGTACCAACTGTACAACAATAAATTTAATTTCGACTCCAGACTATACTAGCGTCCCCCCCGGACGAGTGTCCCCGCGTACAGGTCACCCTCATGCTGTAATGCCCTATGTGCCACGCGTTGATGCCTCCAAATTTTCCTTTCTTGTGAAAACTATAGTCGATTGAAACAGCCTTGACGCTGGTGTATTTATTAAATCAAATCATTTGAGCGTAAATTGTTATTATTTGTTTGCTGAATGCATTGTTTGTTTATTGCGGAACTGGCGTTTCGTGTTTGTTGAAAATTCTTTTTCCCCACCACTGTAACAGCCCGAAAGGGCTAACAGTATTGGAAATAATAATAAAATAATAATAAACTTTGAAAAATCAATTGTTAGTGAAGCGAAACAACATGTCCATGACTGCAGAGGACGCATTGAAAGTGTCAGGCCAGCTCGTTCTATTTATGGTAGTTGTGAAATGTTAACAAAAACGTAACGTTAAAGTAATCGATTACTTTTTACTAATTATTCAGGTACTTTCGGGGGGCATTGATTGGTAACCGCAATAAATTATGCATTTGAAAGAAGTAATTGTAATTGTAATAGGCTACCGTTTTTCTGTAGTTTGTACAAGTCTGGCTCCAAGACACAGTTCGGTATCCTAAACAGGGCAGCTGAGGTAGCATGACATGGCGTTTTTTATGACGCGCTCGGAGCGAGATCACGGAGGCCACACTTTCAAGACTTTGTCAAACAAGTGCCGCTTCCATTTTTATTTATGTTTCAAACTATTATTGCAAATGAGCGAAATAAAAATGCCGAAAAAAGCTTAACTGCTTTTTTGTGGCTGTTTACAGGCAGTTGAATATTTACTTAAGCTATGCTTGTAAACCAGGTCTGTGCAGTTGGATAAGTCTTGGTTTTTACGGCGAGGAAAGACACGCTAAGCCTAAAAGGACGCAAACGATAAAGAGCTGGCTACGTCACATTGAAATTGCCGCACCCTCTCGCCGGGACGTCGTCGTCTTTGGCAGCGTCCGGTCGTGCCTGACCAATTGATTGCACATAACGAAGGATCGCATTGCATAATAAACGGAGTAAAAGTGGAACGTTACATGCTTTGAGAAATTCTTTTCGCATTATATGGACGGCAAAATACGAGGAATACACTTCGACGTCCAGGACGGCACTGCCAGTTTAAGCTTAGTGTGACGCTCCTTCTGTGACTTCAATATGTTTTTTTTTTCCGCAAGCGCTAGTTGCCCAAGAATTTGTGTTTGCGGTGTTGTGCCCCAAATACGCTGTTTACAAATGTCTTAGCATCAAACATGTTCTGAGCGCAGGTGTCGCGCTGTTGCCCTTTGTGGAAGAGAGGCGGCTTCTCGAAGTGCTCCACGTGGTATACCCTCTCCTGGACGCGAACGAATGTAAGAGCTGGCACTAATAATGATTGACGTCAAGGTCATCTAGACCTACGAGTGTCGGGTATTTCGTGTAGAGTGTTGGCTCAGAAATAGTCTTTGAGCAAGTTTGAAGAAACAGTAGTCGATTCCGGAGGCTGCAAAATATGTGCACGAGGCCCATGTAGGTAGAAAAGATTTAAAACAATAATGCCATATTATTTCACACATGAATGTCAATACAGGTGGTAATAGGTCTTATTAATATAACAAAGTAAAAAATGAATGTGGAACGAGTGTAGACACGTTTGGGCATCCTCATGTAACCATGCTTGCCTCGGCTACGTACGATTTATCTTAAGTACGACTACTACCGATGGACGTCAAATATCCATTATAGGCTGCCATTGAACCGACGAAGTAGCGCCATTTCCGATGAATTGCATTTCGAGCGGACGCCCATCGTAACATGTGTCTAGTTCTTAACAGATGCTTCGTATCGCGAGGGCCGCCTTCTTGCGGCTTGACATTTAGCTTGCCCTCGCGGGCTTCGCTGAGAGTTGCTGTTCATAAACGCTGACGTGGGTCTGAACACTGACTCGCACATACTCACTCTCAACCTCACTTTAAACGCCCGTTAATGATGCAGCGTTAATTGTCATCTCCTATGACTGTCTATAGGGACCTGCGCAGAAATTCTGACGTATCCCTATGAGATCCTCAAAAATTTCGGACGTTGGTGGGCGTGATTCCCCGATCGTTGTTGCGGTTCTTGTTCCTTACGGTGAAACCAAGCTTAAACACTTCGCATGAGCCATGTAAGAACACTGACATTTATCGGCAGGTCTTTCGGGATACTCCTGGAAGATGGTACAATACGAGCTTTCTGACACTGCGTATTTAGCGGGGTATTGGCTTGAACGACGTAAATGCTCCCCTCCCCCCACCGCCTCCCCCCGCAAAAAAAAAACAAGGAAAAAATCTAGCGATGCAGAGTAGAAGGTTTTCGAAGAAAAATTAACAACAGCTAGCGCATCCACTACGTAGACAACGCGCATGTAAACTAGTGGCATTCTGATTGACGAATGCTATTTCATGTCCACTACCTTACGATTTATGAATATTTTAAGCAGTTGTAAATGTTTCTGCATCTTGTAACGCAGCTTGCAGGGCGTCCCCTACGGGATCAAAAAGTGTCCACGTTTAGGAATATGTCCCTACAGTTAGCGACATCTGGTTGCCGACGTACAAACGCCCTGAATGCTGATAGGCGTCAGTGAGAACGCGAATAACAGCTCGCCAGGGCGTGTTCCGCAGATAACATCCTGTGAAACTCACCTTGGATTATCTTGTGGCAACCTTCGCAGTACTTTTGAGCGTTTCCTATATTTCGGCCCATGTCGCCAATTCAGTGGGTTTCAGACTTCATGAGTAGTGCTGTTGACATAAAATGGTATTTTTTTCAGTGACTTCTTACCCACGCAGATAGTTAAAAATGTCGCAGTTTCGCCCGAAAGGCGAAGCATCAATTGCGATAGCAAATTAGTAGGGAGCTATAAGGAGTAGGAATAGTATTTTTATGGGCTGCATAAACTTGACACATACGTTTACTAACTGAATTAACAAGGGTGGTGTCAGTGCGCACAAGCAAACATGAATAGATCACACTCGATGACCGCAACAACCACTGTCAAAACGCTGGCGTGAGGAAGCGCGGCCGCCGCAGCGAGCGCAGGTTAGTGCGGTCTATCGCTTCAACGAAAGCTGAGCGGCGGAAGCACAGATCATACAAAGGTCAGAGCCGTGTGGAGATCGCTTGCAAGATACGGTGTGCGTCACAACACCGACAGCCCGTACCGGCGCAAAGTACAAGAACGCATTTGTTGGCAGAGTAAAAGCCGCTCCCCTCCCCCCCCCCTCCCTCCCGCGCTGCCTTCCCTCTTTGCTCCTTTCGCGTGGGAGGTTGCGTCGCCAGTTCCCCTTGCGCCCGGTTGCAAGATACGCATTTGGTGCCACAGCACAGCCTCGCCCCGCCTCCCTCCCACACCCCCACGGCCTTATGCTCGACCGAAGTCACGTTTGCTCTCCGCCGTGCGTTCGCTCTCCGTGACAATGCGCGTCCCCCGCGCGCCTTCGCTCGCACATACGGTGCGCGGCGACGATCTTATCGCCCTTGGAATTTATACGGAACCTCACGGCGACGGCGACGCCGATGGCAGAAATCCGCTTGAACTGTCCATATAATTGCTTTCGCAATAAAGCAATGCGGCAGTAACAATTAACGAAGTAACGTAAGTAGCGAGATCCTGAAGTGTCGTGTTAAGTTTCGACATTAGAACGCTCACTAAGCGAAGTGACCTTTCTCTCCATAACGAAGGAGAAGGTGGAACCACCGGCAGTTACTCCCACAAAAGGAAACAACTGCATTCATTTTTGTTTTTGAACCATACTACACCTCAAGCAGTCGAAACTTGCCACAGCACAGCTCTTGCGCCTGTGAAGTAAGACGCGCGCGATCTGCCGTCGCCCCCTTCTCTTGTTTCAACGGGCTCCCCAAATTGTTCACACCACAATCTTGAATTGTAATGCGGATCCCAGCGAAGGCGTCTCGCCGAAGCTTCCGCGTGGTTGCATCAAATTCTATCGATCGCTAACGGCGTTCGCCCACTGCGAGTGTTAAGGTGTCTGCGTGAGTGCGTAGTCTATCGCAGCAGCTTGGCACTGAGCATGAGTATACCGTTCCCTCAACATGACACGCAGCCGACCGCAACACTGAAGGCGATGTCCTCCTGTACGTGAGGGAAGGACAACCCGGCTACGACTACTTCACGGATCTGTACGACACCCACGATGACTACGATGAGGTACGCTAGGTGTACGCTTTTTTTTCCCCGAAAGAATTAAAAAAATAAAATGTTCACTGCGTTGGACACTGCCCTCTGAAGTAACGAAGGGGAACTCATGGACAGCTTCGATAGTATAACAACAGTTTTGATGACCATCAAAACCGTTCAGTCTGTCTGACGACACGTTGCAATAGGGTTGCACTGAAATTCAATATCGCAGCGTGCGTTCGCAGTTCTATTGCCGCGCACCACCATAGGAGCCTTCGCATCTTTCAGGAGGTAAACGAATAACACACAGAGCTATAGGCGGTGACAACCTAAGAATTACGGCGTACAGGGTCGACCACATCTAAGGTGAACACCTCATTAGTATTCAAGACATCATAGAAGCGGATGTTCAGTACATAATTCGAAAAATCATTATTGTGTTGATCGACACCATGATTACACATCGTATAACGAACATTTCACTCGTGAAGTAGAATAAACGCTGTAGTTTTACTGGTTTGAATACTAAAGAGGTGTCCACCTTAGATGTGGTCAACCCTGTACGTTATATGTTTGGTGTCCAATAGGAGCACTGTTTTGCGCCAGCCAATTAGGTTCACTTATTTGCCCGAGGTCAAGCGGTGTCGCGCGTTTAAAACAACTGTTTTATCCGTACAGATTGGCCTTTGTGTCACTGGATATAGCATGTGCCCTGAACGTCTAGGGCAAATTTTACGGCTGATCTTGGTATCAGTGCTCAGACGTAGCTAAAATTTTAGCTTGAGATGAGTAGCTCTTGTTTTCCAATTAGCCTAGCATTAACATTAGCAGAGCAACATTATTAAGCTATGAGCGGACTCCAGCCGGCTTGGCTCTGTTTCAAAGGAAAATGGCTGCTGCACTGCGTTTTTGCGAGAAAACCTTGTTTGTAATTATTGGGTTGTCACCTGCAATAGAAAAATTAAAATAGCCGAGCTGGAGTTCCTAGCTGATCTCTTATTCTTCAGGGGCATGGCGGTAGACTAAGGCTACCATGGCCTTGTATCCTCTTTGAACCCCCTTCCCAGTGCAGGTTAGCCTGCCGGGCTCAGCCTGGTTAGCCTCCTTCCCTTGCCCTTATGACCTTTCTCTTTATCACTGCAAGATATTGCAGTGCCTCAAAACAGAGCTTTAGGACAGCGGTGACGTCCTAGTTTAGGCTGACGTAGTATTACCGGAAGAGTGTTGGTAGGTTAGGCGAGAAAGTTTCTCAAATTAGCTTGCTATCCGTCAGGTTAATGAGAAGCTTGCCTTTATGGAGTCTTTAGCGACTTAGTGACTTTTAATTGACCTAAAAAGTCAGTAAATTGCCCTGGTGGAATTCTTTAAGCGCAATACTTCGCTGCCATTTTATTCTAATGGGGGATACGTGCACCTCCGTTTGTCGCTCTTTCGAAAGACATCCAGGAAGAGTTTGTCGGTGAGGCATCCGGAAGCATCAAGGAGCCCGAAGCTTTTCTGGGCAAAGCGCCACCTAGATATTTATTAAAATTTAGAAAATCCGGTGTCGTTTTACATTTTAATATTCCTATCGTTGACTTGCTACTGCAGGAGGTGGTAAGTCAACGAGCAAATTTATATATAAAAAGGGCGATGAAATCTAAAAAAGAATTACAACTTAAAAGAGCTAAATCTCTAGCAAATTCCTCGTGATCATCATTACTTAGCGACCTTTAGATAAAGCTCGAATGTTACTGAGGCGCGAACTGGCGAATTTAAAAAAAATAAGTAAGTACCAATCGTGACACGTGACAGTTTGATCAACCATTAAGGGTAAAACACGTTCTGCTGCTGGACCATTCCTTCTCCTTTTTTCAAAAACAAGGTAAAACAAGACCTTCCGAATTGTTATTTGACTGAAGCGGAGCTAAAGCCCACTAGAGTACTGCAGTGTGACACAACAGTCGTGTGAGCTTTTCTTTAACATAATACCGCCAAATGTCACCGAAAGCGTTGATGTTCTCATCTATGCGTTTCGATATTCCTGTAAGCGTCTACCCTAGTAGAAACGTGCAAGCAACGCAAATCGAAACAAGCTAAAACTAAGTCATACCAGGAAGGTTGAACCATTTAGGCTTCAGGTAGAGGACACGCAGTGCAGTTTATACGCCGTTATATGTAGGATAAAATGAAAGTTTCAATGGAATTAACAGGCGACTTTCTCGCTTTCCATGTGTGCGTGTGGAAGTGTGTGCGTGTGGAAGTGTGTGTGTGTGTGTGTGTTTGTGCTTGGGTCTGCGTTGGCCTGTTTATCGAGCCACAATAGCAAATATCCCTGACTAAATTATGCACTGTTGGGCATGGTCAGGAAAGACAAGTCAATATCAGCTTTTCGTACACTACTAATATCGTTCTTTTTGAATGCAGGAATTTCAACTGGACCCACAGTACTTCGGCGGAATCGGAGGCAAAATCCTCTTGAGCCGAAAGGTGGTGGCCAAAGGAAGGTAAGCGTCATAAGTAATAATGATCATAATACCAATAATCTTGATAATAATAATGATGATGATGAGAAGAACAAGAAGAAGTAGAAACGTCTTCGAAAATAAGTATCACCCATTGCGTTCTCCTAATACTTGTCGGATTCTCAATCAGCTGGCCTTTTACGCGGGAGGCTTAGCGGCTGACAATGAACGCGCACTTTGCGTGTAAGCGCCAAAGAAAAAAAAAAGTCGCAGGTTCTCCCGCTTGCGATCGAAAATTAGCGGAGAGCCATACGAAGTGAGGATAGTAGTTTTATCGGCCGTATCAACTTGTGAACCTTCGCTTGCTGACTAAATTAACAATCACGGTGTCAGCGCGGACACCAAACGTGAACACATCAGACTCGATGAGCGCAGACGAATGCGCCTGGAGTGTCCATATAATTGCCATCGCAATGAAACAACAAAGAAGAGAACACACATTGGAGAGGACGGAACAGGCGCGGTTGCACGCATACGCACACACACACGCACACACGCGCACACGCGCACGCACACGCACACACGCACACGCACACGCACACACACACACACAAACAAACACACACACACACACACACACAGACACACACGCACACGCACACACGCAGACACACACACACACACACACACATATATATATATATATATATATATATATATATATATATATATATACATACAGGGTGTCCCAGCTATTACACAGCACAATTTAAAAAAAGAGGAACGGCGTTAGGCGTAGCAAACCTAGTGCGTATTGTTTTATGTACAGTGGAGAAGCCGCCAGTAATTTTTTTGTTACTGAGATTTCATTAGATAATTGTCATTAGTTATGTAAGTCGAGAAGTACTGTCCTAATTATCAAAGTGTCAATGAGGAAGTTGTAGATCACTATGAAAAACTGCCGATACAGCTTTCTGTTACTCAATACCTGCTTCATAAATGTGTTTTTCCGAGTGTGAGAGAAGCCTGCGAATACACGCAAAATGCCTCGAGCAGCCAAAATTTTGTTGCCGTCGGTCATTTTAACATTAGCGAATTCCCGTCAAATAAAACGGTATAGAAGGATGAATTATGCATTTGCGGAAGTCACTACTTGACCACGATGATTTGGTAGGTGACTGCGGAGTATAGGTGACTGTGAGCTTATAGTAATATAATTATATTATGGCATAGTATTATAATGTTATTCATTTAAACTTTATTACTTATGTTTATTTTTGCTACGAATGTACTCTGTATTTATTTTTTGTGTATACTTTAACTAAAGTCTAATATTATGATGGCTATTGTGCGGTTAACCGATTTATTTTGTGCTTGAAGGCTGTTTTCACCTCAATGGCAAATAAAGCTGTGACATGTCGACTTGTATCCGTCTCCTGAGCTTCACCAAACTCTTTCTTTGCTGCTTGTAGGCCAGAAGTCCCGCAGGGATATTTTCTAATAAATAAAGATAAGTTATTCGAAGTAAATCACGATTATTCCACCGCCGCTCTCGGCTTCATCTGGAACATTCCTACTTCATTGATTCAGCTTGTATAAAGCAAAAATAAAAAGGAACAAAATATATTCGAAGGAATAAGCAAGAGCCATGGTTTCGTTTTTGCCTCTGCTGATGTCGCTTTTAGCTGGGATGTGCCCCAGCAGAGTGTTGTTTGTATGTTTTGAAGCATGAGCTAGGTATCTTTATTCGCTTGTCCATCATTCAAATAACCAGGTGAAAAGAAATTAGCAGAACTACCATATCTAATAATAAGGGACTTATTATGGGAAGTTATGTGCTCATACAGGATTACTAGATTTTACAACGAGCTTCTAAAATTTTGAAACATAAATTCATTCATTTATTCATGCAGTAAATCATTCTTTGATTCCGCCAGTGTGGTAATACACGCACCTATATTTACAGTGATTGCAACTCTCTGATAAAGATTACGTCTTGCCTTTGACAGCTGTGTGTTTTACTACCACCGTTTTCGTAGAATAACGACGAAGAATAAGCTACCGATAGCGTTTTTCTTTGTTCCGGTTGCTTTTCAGTGATATGGGGTCCCCGGTGGACGGCGAAGACCCCATTCGCGACTGCGCTGTTACATGGTGAGTGTGTCCTGTGAATCAAATCTGAGCTCTCAAAATCACAACAAGAACACTCAAGATGACAACATCGAAAAACAACAGCAAACCGGGTCTAAACATAAAGGTCTCGCAGGTGAAAAGTAACCCATGCAAATGGCCTTGGCAAGGAACAATGGTATCAATGCACTAGGTGCCGATATGACGAAATAATTTCTTAATGAGCGCATGCGTTATGTATAAAACTTCGAAAGATTAAAAACAGCGACTTCCTACGTGGAGGAAACCAGATGCCTTGTCAGAATCCATGTTGAGAAGTAAAGCAATCTTGTTTTACTTCTAAGTAGTCAATAATTAAGGAAATGATTAATTAACACTTAGTACATGCGTTTCGTTTTCAATACAATCTTCTCGTCATGTTTGCTTACTATTATAATCAAAATATAGTGGAAATCACGCAAAGTAATTCCAAATTTTAAAAGAAATTACAGAAACGCGCATAGAATAATTCACTGCCTACGGAGAAGTACTAGTAGTGCAATAAGCAATCGAACGATGCTGCAGTGCAAAATCTTTCGGTTGCTCGGCCAGAAGCACCTACGCGATTTGTTTTGGAAGCTCATCTAGCATTAGGTTTACGTGGACTTTCAAGATATTCGCGTCCGCCCCGGCGTTGAACCCACAGTGTTTGCCTGGTGAAGAGCAGTCGTGTGATATTTACCTAAATTGCGGATTGCGATCACGACCGCGGTTCAGCTTTCAAGTACTCTGCGAATGGACTACAGGCTCACACCACTCGTGGTACCGCTGCTGGTCAGTGATCGCAGCGCTCCTCAACATGGCGGCTTATAGGTTCGTTGCTAGCGGCGGAAATGTTGTCTTTTGTGCAATTTTTATTTCCAGTTTGCATTATTATGTAAACGCAGGATAATCTCATCGTCAGTTCAACAAGGACAAAGCAAAACAAAGCAAATTCAAATTTTCCTGGATTTCCCTAGGCTTCATTGACAGTGGGCTTCACATGGTTGCTACTAAAGACGCACGGAAGCTCCTAGCAATGCCGGAGGGACCGTAATGCTAGAACATTGCTCCCTCTTATCATTCGAGGACTGCTCTCTTCATGAGCGCGTGCGCGGAGTCGAGCCGGCGCATTCGTTCAACCCTGACACCGGCTCCGCTATACTGCCTCCAACCACGTGACTTGTGACGCTCCTTTCGACGTTACTGCAGCTGGCCACCTCCTTGCGTGCAAGGCACGGCACCGGCTCTTCCTTCCAACCAGAGTTTTGCTTTGATAGTAACTGCAGATACCATCGGCTATCTTTTGGAATGCTATGTCATTAAATATCCAATTCCTTGTTCCCCTTAATGTTGCCGCTCGTCGCTATCGGCGAGGTGTGCTTCATCGCGGGACGGTTGCGACATTGTCGCGGTGATCGGTTTCGCCATTTTTTGGTTCCTAGGGTGCGTGCCGTAGTTTTTTATTAAAAATAAGTAGCCTAGTTCCTACTAGCTTTTGCCAAGAAACGATATACTTGAACACAAGAGCATTTGTAGACCGAGTATCTTATAATCTGTCCCGTGAAGTCATATTCCATGATTACGAATTTGCAATGCACGTTGGCAGTGCGGGCGCGAGGGTGAACACAACATTCGGGTGATGTCCGACCACTGGAGTAAGTTGACATTTTGTTTGTTAGCGCTTTCACAACGACTGCTCCGATGCGTGAGAGATCCACATGAAACCTTGCAGATAATGAGATACACCTGGCGTGCATACTAGACAGTCACCTAATGAGGGTCTGGTGAATTAATGTCCTTAAAAATGTGGAAGACGTCTAGAATTATGTATGAACGTCGTTGCTGGCCTTCTTTACTTTGCTGTCATCTGATGCTGTTTTAGTTTTGTCAGTTAACAAATAGATCGCAGAGATCTACTGACATTTTAAAATGCGGTAGCAATTTTTGCGTACAACACCCACACGTATCATAATCATCATAATCTTATTCTTATGTCCACTGCCGGACAGAGGCCACTCCCAGCCATGTACAATTATCCCAGTCTTGCGGTAGCAATTTCCAACTTGCGCCTGCATAGATCGTAATTTCATCACTCCACCTAATTTTCTGGGGTCCTTGACTGCGTTTCCATTCTCTTGGCACCAATTCTGTAACCCTAATGGTCCACCGGTTGCCTGCCCCACACATTAGATGGCCAGCTCAACTCCATTTCTTTATTAACGTCAACTAGATTATCGGCTATCCCCGTTTGCATACTGATCCACACCGCTCTCTTCCTGTCTCTTAGCGTTATACCTAACATTTCTCGTTCCATCGCTCTTTGCGTGGTCCTTAACTTGTTCTCGAGCCTATTTGTTAACCTCCAAGTTTCTGCCCCATATGTTAGCTAGCACCGGTAGAATGCAATGATTGTACACTTTTCTTTTCAACGACAGTGGTAATAGCCCAGTCAGGATTTGGTAATGCCTACCGTATGCACTCCAACTCATTTTCGCTGTTCTGTAAGTTTCATTTTCAAGGTGAGGGTGACCGGTGATCGTGAATTCTTGTTCCCTTGCCAGGCTAATGACATTGTATTCAACCCTACTCTAACACGTTCGCGGTTAAGTTCCACAATAATTTGTTGCAACTCATTTCCAGTGTGGCTGAACAGGACAATGCCATCTGCAAACCCAAGGTTGCTGACACATTCGCCGTCGATTCTCATTCTTAAACCTGCCTAGTCTAATAGCTCAAATACTTCTTTTTAAGAATGCCGCGAATAGCATTGGAGAGGTTGTGCATCCTTGCCTGGCCCTGTTCCTGATGGGTATTTTTCCGCTTATACACTCTCGATAATCTGGTCTCGAGTTTACACCAACGTAACCTATCTCGCATATCGTTTATCAAATGACCTCACCTTCAGTGTTAGCTACAGCGCAACATTTGTAAACTGTACTTGCATAAAATGAAAAAAGAAATTATCCTCATCAGTTGAGTTTAAGCCAACCTCCACACGGCTGTGACAGGGGCGCTCTGCCACCCACAAAAGAATTACACTGCCCCACTCAACACGCCCCCCGCCCCCTCATGTACGCAGGCCCCGCGAAAAACAAAATCAGTTGCTGTCTTAATGCCGTCATATCGTTACAATGGTTCAACAGGTTAATGTAAAGGAAACATCACACAGCAAGAAACCCTTTATTTCACTATGAGCAATGAATCTGATACCTGGATCCCGTCACAAGGATTGCGTGTGTAATCATTCATGTATCCACAAACTGTAGGGGATCGTTTGCATCGTCGTTTATCGTATATCGACCTTTATCGCCAGTCAAGAACAGCCAGTAATGCGCACACCACCAGAATTGCACCTAGGTATTGTATATCTATCGAACGAGTAAACTACGAGTAAACTATCTACGAGTAAACTGGCTGAATTATGTCATAGTGCACCGTAACGCTGCAACACAATCGCACTTTCACCGTCATTAATTTGATGACTTCAAGAGTTTCCTTTCCATTATCTTTTTGATTCATTTAGCGTCCGCTACAGGAACTCGAAGTAAGGTGAGTAAAAACTCCTTATCTGAAAGACACGGCCGCAAGTCGCGCCATGACATCCTTAGAACTGATAAAATTGTTTGGAGTTATGTGCGATGAAAATAGTCGTAAATTGCATTGTTGTTGCACTTACATAAAAAAAAACCCTGTTTTGTGCATTGAAGCATGAAAGTAACTGGAACGCAAAGGTATTTCGTCTTACAATTTGGGAAATGAAACTGGTGTCATCCTGGAATTTAATTTCAAGTGGATACGTCTTGGAAACTCATCGAATACAATTTGTAAATTGCAATATGTGCCGTAAAGTAATTATTTTGGAGTTTAATAACTTTTTGTTAATTAGTTGAATATGTGCTTCAATTTCACGTGCTAGTACTGTTCGCCTCTTACAATAATCCAGCTAAAGGACAAGAGTTATGCTAACAGCTATAAGCGATTTTTTTAATTCCTTTAAAAATGATCACACCGTATATGCCGAAAGCGGAGAGGCGAGCTTTTGCGCAATTCTTTAAGCAACCGAAACGCTCGCTTTAACTTTACAAAGCTTAAGGTATTATTCTAACAGCACAGCTAATAATTGTTTGGCATCGGTCTGTACGCTGGCCTTCGAGATTGCAGCGTCGCACACGCGGCATAGCGATCTCGGAGGCCTCCACGATTTGTACGTGTCCTTTGAGATTGCAGCAGCCACCGTTAACTCCGCCGTTGCCCCGCGATTCGAAGGCCATAGCTTGCGCGGGTTGCTCTGTCCTTGTGTCGCAAGCGACTCCCATCGTTGGCAGAGCCTAGCAAGTGTGACCCAAAGTCGCATTGTTTTTGATAAATAGATGTGACCCGAATGCGGGTTGATGCCGGCGTCCACGATGAAAACGCGTTAAGAATGTGTTACTCGGCTGAGGCCACTATGCAATGATTACTATTTGCAATGGTGACTATTTTGCGTTTAGCGAAGGCATAAAATAAGATTTTTTGGATGATTATACTCACGTGTTTCTTATTGAGTAAAATGTATTTTAATGGCGTGTGGTCGGCTGAGATAATAATTTTGATTGGAAGTGGCCGAAGGCGCAAGGGCGTTGGTATGCTTTAATTACTATAAATGGGGGTGTGTAGGAAAGCGTGGAAGCTTCGCCAACTTAGCGCTCATGCACCTGTTGATTGTTCAAGTTAATTAGGCGGAAGCAAAAGTATAGTATTGGTCAGTCAGAGATAGTAACTGCGCCAATTACTAACTTCTGACTCACCTTTTTTTAGGTGTGCACAGCAAAAATAATTGCTTATTACAAAAAAATACAAAGCAATCTTATGTTTGATGTTTATTTAGGTTCCATGAGCTATTTGATTCCTTAACATTCTAACTTAGCTACGGGAATTAACGCATAGCCTTAGTATAGCCTTCTTGATATGGTGCACGCAGAGAGTTTTCTTTGTGGTAAATAGAGGAAGGCAAATAATCATTACTTTACTAATAAGGATTTATTGTTATCGGATTTCATTGTAATTTTGGGCTAATTATGTCTCTTTGTCCAGATATAATGTTGAACAACCTGTTTAAATTTACCTTCATGAGAAACTGTTTGGTATTTGCAGGGTTGTCCCCTATGGTCTCAGTTTGAGGCCCATTAAGCAGATTTTAACGTTGAACACGGCAATTTGACATTTCATTGCATCCCCATGAAATGACTTGGCCAACGCCTGTAGTAACGTGAGGACAAAAGTGTTGGAGGTAAACATAAAGTTTCGAAATAAAGTTGCTTTGATTGATTGATTGATTGATTTGCTTCAGTGAAAAATTCAATCGCGCCGAGACCCTTACTTCGTTCGAAGGTTGGTACAGATAATATTTTGTATTTTCGTACTGTTCCCAGAGGTGCCTGAAAGACAGCGACGTGCCTCGAAATTCGACGTAGCTGCATAGACAACTCTTCACAGTCGCTACACCGCGGTAAAAAGAGCACGACCTTTTCTCTAGGCTTGCGAATATTCACAGCCTCTTTGTGACGTCGTAAAAATAAAGTTTGAAAGTTCTGACTGTACTGTTTGTACGAAAAGTTGAATTACTACTCAGTGTACACGTTCGATTCAGTGGCACCAATTCTTACTGCACCAGGCTGCGGCAACACAAGTACAATACAATCACCTTCGCACGCCCATCAATCAATCAATAAATTTGCACGCCACCACCATACAATATAAGATATTCTGCAATACATTTTGTGTCGCGTTTTAACACGTTGTGTTCGCTTCTTTCATGTAAGAAACGCTAGATCCGTTCGGTTCGACTGCACTGCTGTGAACCAGTAGGCGACGGAGCACGATAAGTGGATAAATGGTGCAGTTCGTGTTCAGTGGTGTAGGCGCAAGATGATGTAAGCGAAAGGAATGTTACGCGGCATATTTGTTGCTGGTATTACGTTTGCCATCCGCGTAAGGTTGAGACGCTCCCGATAAGGCACAGAGACGGGCCGCAAACCGCAGGTATGGACCGCTTCTGAGGTTTTTGGTGGTCTTGTAAAACTACAAGAAGCAACGGGTTTGCTAAGCTTCATACGATGTGATAGCAAATGAGTAAGAGCAATGCGCGCAGAACACATTCACATATCTTGAACTGCACTTGTTGCACCTTACCCGTGAACATGCAAGAGATGTTTTCTTGCTTGTTTTTTTTATCCCAGCTTTTTCAAGGAAATAAAAGAAAGACGCCAGTGCCGACATGTTGCCAGAAACATGTTTAATCAGAAATAACATTGGTTTTATCAGCATGAAAAGCTGGTATTTATGATGGTCATGATTGTGATTCTCTTTTATGGCCCGCGCCCACGAAGAGGAATAGGCCAAGAATCGGGCGCCATGAGGGAGTTTATGAGAATTCCTTTTTGTATAGGAGAAACACAAATTAAAGGAGAAAGAGAAAGAGACAATGGAAGAAGTCGACTAGTATGTGATCGAGCAGCCAGAGCCAGCGGAGCCCTGGACTAGGGGCCCCGACCATTAGCGATGCCCCATCGGGGCAAGACAAAACTCTATCTTTGTAATAAAGTTTATCTATCTAGACCAGGTGAAGGGATAAGTTTAAAGGAGAATATTATCAAAGGGACAATAAGGACAATGTTACTAAGGAATTCGGAGAAACCAATTTCAGTGAAATCAATGCTAATGAAATAGGCAGAATCAAGCTGCAATAATTGGCAAGGTAATCGCTTCGTCTCAGTTAAAAAGTCGAACACTGCGGTACAAACGTCTCTGTGTTCTAGTGGCCTAGTGTCTAGTCCCCAAATGATAATATTGCCGGCCTACTCAATACTTTAGCAAAATTATGCGTAGTGGAGCTTCGAGTAATATATTTCCCTAGTTTAAATTTACATTCAGCATGATAAAAAGAAGTTGTCAATTCGATTTTCTACAATTGTGGCATAAAGGGGCAGACCAGCTCTATGTAAATAAAAATTTCATTTGCGGGATGCCGTCAGCCTAATCTGGTGTATGTGACTTCTAAATGCAGAGAACGACACCACCGTTTATTCCAGCAAGAACCGAGAGGCTGAAAGTCTGGAGATGTAATCAGCGATAACTTGTTGATATCATCTGCTAGGCCAAATTATCTGCATCTCGATGCAGCGACGTATCCTTTCTACGCTAAAATGGGAACCAAAGGTCCACTTAAAGACGTTCATGCTAATTAATCTGTCATTTCGCTTAAGTATAACCTGCGACATGGTTATTGCTGGCTTCTACATAGTCAACGAGCGTAGGTGATAGAAACACCGATTGTGACGTCATCAGCCACTAAGTGCTATACAGTCGTACGCACTTATTTTTATTTCATGTGGTGTATGCTGAAACGAGGATGGCATTTGAACTTCGGTGAAAAAATGACAAAACTTGGCTAACTTTGGCGCTCATGAACTCTGTATGACATCGCACTGTTTCTACGTAGCGTGACCTGCTACGAGTAAAGTATTGGGAGAAGTGGGCCGATCACGGGAGAGAGAAAAAAGTTTAATGCAGAGAGGTCGGCCTGAGATACATTCTCTAGCGAGCTACTCAGAGTAGGGGAAAGGGAAAAGGGAAAGGAAGAGGGAAAGAAAGAGGTGGATGATGGGTGACGATGACGAGATGAGGAGGAGGAGGAAGTTGTAAAACGTTTAGCAAGAAATTTGGTCGACTCAAAGCTTACACTCGAGGCCCGTACTTAAAAAAAAAAGTCCACTAACGCCTGGATGGCCTTAACATTCGACTGAACTTGTAGCGAAGAGCCTAAAATAGCGTCTTCCGACAACGGTGGGCTGTCGAGGCGTGTAAGGTCATTGCTGAACTATTGCCGTTTTTCCACGTACTGAGGACAGTGACACAGCGCATGACCTCAAATCTCATTCACATTGCACAACTCGTAGTCTGGAGACTCGGTGCGTCGCATCAGGTGCAGGTACCCGCGTGTAAACGCTACCCCCAGCCTTAGTCTGTGCATAAGACTGGCACAGCTGCGTTGAATCTTTGGTGTAGCCCAAATTTCATTGTAGGGTCTAATCTCTGGAGTTGTCTGTAGCGATTATCCGGATGGTCCCAGTGCTTTTCTGTTGCTTTTCGGATGACACTTGAGAGAAGGTAGTTGGCGTCCGCTCTTGAAAAAGGAATTGCAAGCAGTGGCTCTGGTTCTTCGAGTGATAGTAACTCCAGTGAAATGTAATGTCGCGGCCGTTCTCTTTCGCTAGAATGTATAGCTCGGCAGTTTGAAGAGCCAACGCTCTGTAAGAGCTTTCTTTCATTACAACTCTGAGTAGTTGAAGAGCCGATTTTGTGTCGCTGAAGACTGACCATCCTTGAGGAGGCTGTCTCGAGATATTATCATCATTAGCCTATATTTATGTGCACTGCAGGACGAAGTCCTCTCCCTGCGATCTCCAATTACCCTTTTCTTGCTATTGCTGATTCCAACTTGCGCCTGCAAATTTCCTAACTTGATCACCCCACCTAGTTTCCTGCCGTCCGCGACTGCGCTATCCCCTTCCCTTGGTATCCATTCCGTAACACTAATGGTCCACCGGTTATTCATCCTGCGCAATACATGGCCGGCCCAGCTCTATTTCTTTCGCTTAATGTCAACTAGAATATCGGCTATCCCCGTTCGCCCTCTGATACACACCATTCACTTCCTGTCTCTCAACGTTAGGCCTAATACATTTCGTTCCATTCCTCTTTGTGCAGTACTTAACTTGTTCTCGAACTTCCTTGTTAACCTCCAAGTTTCAGACCCATATGTTAGTACCGGTAGAATGCAACGATTGCACACTTTCCTTTTCAATGACAGGGGTAAGCTCCCAGTCAGGACTTCGCAATGCCTGCCGTATGCACTGCAACCCAATTTTATTCTTCTGCAAGTTTTCTATTCGGGATCAGGGTCCCCCGTGAGTAATTGAATTAGATAAACGTGCTCCTTTACAGAAGTGACTGGCGATCGTGAATTCTTGTTCCCTTGCCAGGCTATTGAACATTATCTTTGTCTTCTGCATATTCATCTTCAACCCAATTCTTGCACTTTCTCGATGAAGGTCCTCAATCATTTGTTGTAATTCCTCTCCCTTGTTGCTCAATAGGACAATGTCATCTGCAAACCGAAGGTTGCTGAGATATTCGCCATCGATCCTCACTCCTAATCCTTCCCATTCTAAGAGCTTGAATACTTCTTCTAAACATGCAGTGAATAGCATTGGAGAGATTGTGTCTCCTTGCCTGACCCCTTTCTTGATATGTAACTTTCTACTTTTCTTGTGGAGAACCAAGGTTGCTGTGCAATCTTTGTAGATATTTCCCAAGATATTCACGTATGCCTCCCGTATTCCTTGATTACGCAATGCATCTATGACTGCTGGTATCTCTACTGAATCAAATACTTTTTCATAACCTATGAAAGCCATATAGAGAGGTTGATTGTACTCAGCAGATTTCTCGATTACCTGATTGATGACGTGGACATGATCCATCGTAGAATATCCCTTCCTGAAGCCAGCCTGTTCTCTTGGTTGACTGAAGTCAACTTTTGCCCTGATTCTATTGGAAATTTTCTTGGTGAATTATTTATACAATACTGAGAGCAAGCTAATGGGTCTATAATTCTTCAATTCTTTACCGCCTCCCTTCTTATGGATTAGTATAATGTTGTCGTTCTTCCAGCTCTCTGGTAAACTTGAAGTCGTGAGGAATTGCGTATAAAGCGCCGCAAGCTTTTCGAGCATGATATCTCCTCCACCTTTGAATAAATCGACTTAGAGCACTGCACGTGCTCGGGCTTACCCGAAAGCCCGAGCCCGGCCCGGCCCGTGGGCCAGGCCGGGCCGGGTAGAACAGTTTTTTCACGGGCTCGGGCCGGGCTCGGGCACGGCGTGTGCTTGTTGACCCGGGCCCGGGCCGGGCTCGGATTTTTTGACGCGGGCCCGGGCCGGGCTCTGGCTTACTGGTGGTGTGCATGTAACGTGCAGCGAGTTATTCTCGGGCGTCTCAACTCTGAAAAACATTATTTTTCCGTCTCGGGCCGGGTTCGGGCCGGTTTCGAGTCGGGTTCGGGCCGGGCTCGGGCCTAAGGTAAAGGGGTGGCGGGCTGGGCCGGGCGGGTAACGTAGATTATTTCCAGGCCCGGGCCGGGCCCGGGTCCCGCCATAAATGTTTTGATCGGGCTCGGACGGGCCGCCCAACGTAAAAACGGGCCCGGGGCGGGCCCGGGCTGAAAAAATCGGCCCGTGCAGTGCTCTAATTATCGACTGTTATTATATCTTCTCCAGCAGCTTTTCCCCTGGTCATGTCTTTCAAAGCCCTTCTAATTTCATCGCTAGTTATAGAAGGTGCATCTATATCCTGTTCATCACTACTTCGAATGAAAGTAGCTTGGCTGCTCTGGGTACTGTAGAGGTCAGTATAGAATTCTTCCACTGCTTTTGCTATGTCATCGAAATTGCTGATGATATTACCCTGCTTATGTTTCAACGCATACATCATGCCTTGTCCTATGCCAAGTTTCTTCTCACTGATTTCATGCTGTGTCCACATTTTACGGCTTCCTCAATATTTCCCAAGTTATAATTTCGAATATTCCTTACTTTCTTCTTGTTCATCAGTTTTGAGAGTTAAGCGAATTGTATCTTATCTCTTGAGTTCAACACTTTCACTGTCGCGAAATATACTGAACTGCATCTCTGATTGCCACTAGTTCCGTAGATGTTGGTGTCGTCTTGTGACGCAGACGGCACCGTCGAATGACTTGACTGCATGACGAAAACGGACACGACGAAACCAAACCCGACACATACGACGAGCCTTATTCATCTGTATACAGGTTCACCGAGGAGGCATATTCTTTCTACGTATATTTAAGTGTTAGGTGTGTGAGGCCCACGGTAGACATTTGGGATTTCTTTAGAAATTCCTGGAATAGATAGACGTACCCATGTTTTGGACATCGCCCATGGGGGCATACGTGGAAGGTCAGTAGAGAAAAAGTGTGATGTTGTGGTGGATTGGTGGCATTTAATGGCTCTTGAAAAAGATTTTTTTTCCGGCCGTATGTCGGGAAGTGTCGATAAGGGTAAGTGCGTAGCATTTTGTGTAAGCACTAGTTACGAACCCCATACGCTACCGAAGAAACCAAGATTGTCGTATTTTAAGAGATGAGCAACTGCAAAGAATACCACACACACACTATGATGACTTCCTCAGTAAGCTCGCATATTTCAATAGAAATTATATAGACACTCCAAACGAAGTTTTGCCATCATCGTCGCAGTCGGCGTCTGCGTTGGCGATGGCGTCGCCGTGCGGTTCAGTATATATATATTAATATATGTATGCTATGTGCCATGCCTTGCTATATGAAATGCGGTATACGCGGGTTGTATTTCCACACCTATTCTATTACTAAATTGGGTCATACCACTACCTTGACAAAATTATTCCTCAGTAATTGGAGAGTGGCTGCTGCACAAACAAAACAAATTTCATGAGACAAAACAGCGAAAGCACATGCCTTTCATCTTAAATCTTCTCACACTTAAGTATTAAAAGTGAGAAACAATAACAGAGCTCAAACCTGAAAGTGATGTTAATTTTATTGGCGCGGCTGTGCACTAACTCCGGGATCGGCCCAAGAAAGAGGTTTGAAACACACCCGATACAGTAGAGTGGCCGTGAAGTCGCTGAGAAAGAGGTTGGCCTCAGTTAATACACATAAAGGAAATTGTCCCATGACAGTATTTAAACAGAGGGTCCCTAGCAATACGGCTCGTTTTTACTTAGTATACGTTTACTCCAGTTCATACTGCCACCACAGCTACGAGTCTTGCATTTCGTGTATTATTTTAATATGTTGCTATCGCATTCATTGTTTCGTCCTTACGGCGATACTGCAATCTCTTTACTGCCAATCTCGTGCCTATCAAATGATATAGATGTTTGTGTAGGGTTTTTTTTTCTCGCATAGTTTGCCCGTAGGCACACTCGAATTTGCTCCAACGCGTACCTCTTCGTAAGCTTCTACCTGTTGTTGCAGACGCAATTCTCTGATTGTCTGCGTTACCCGCGCGCTCCTTGTCCGCGCAAGCTCTCACCTGCGTTCTAACTGCGCCTCGGTAACGTCACATATGAAACGCGCCAATCGTCTCAACAGGCTCACTTGCCCACGAGAATATCATAAGGGTGTTCTGTGGGCCCATTCACACTTGCGATTAGGCGAGGTCGCGCGACCAGTCGCAAGTAGTCGAAAATGGTCGCTTTTCTCCAAAGGCGACCGTTTCGGGCCACTCGCTCGCTGCTCGATTTTTTCAGTCGCGCGACCGCAGTCGCAGAACCGCTGAACCAATCAGATACGAAGGAACAGGACGTCCGTATACTCTGACGCTCATTTTACGCGGCGATGACATTTCAAGCAGACGGGAACGGCATATCGCGAGACATTTCGGTTTAGCGACTCGTCGGTCGCATTTTTAAGCGTGAACATCGTTCGTCTTAAGTAGCTTTCTGGTCGCCAGTCGCAATCGGTGGCGGGAGGTCGTCTAGTCGCAAGTGTGAATGCGCCCTATGCCGCTTTTCGATGCATGCCTCCGTGTGGTAATGGTTTGAAATATCGGGCTCCTGCCCTGGACGTCCTGCGTTCGAATCCTGCTGTCGGACAATTTTATTGGTGTTTGTTTATCTATTCATGAAACAGTACTTCGTTTTAATGATGACTTTACAAAAGTGCCGCAGCCGTTTGAAACCAGAAGGACTTTAAACTTAAGAGCGAACGGAACGCTACGTATGCTACGCATTATGATATTCACTTAAATGATCATGCGCTAGTGGTTAGAACACCCGACTGCTGTGCTCAAGGGCAAAGGTGTGATTCCCACATGATGCCCACAATATTTTTCTTAAGCATGAAATGCGTTTCGCTCCTGTTGTCAGTGACCTTTAAGTGACCTTGAGCCGTAAGGCAGAGCCGTTATCCGGGCACTCAAACGAGAACATCCGGGCAACCAGTCAACATTTCAGAAAATGCGGTCTCTGGCCCCCAGCCTCTTTGTACAGGACAGCATTATATACGCGAGATACTTCCCAAGCAAGTAACTAAAAAAAATATTGCTTCCAATTTTTTTGTATGTTTGTTCACAATATCACTCAAGGTGAAAAGGCGTCGTATCGGGATTAATTATTTTACTTTTGTTCGGTTTAATCATGCATAATCAGTGTACAACAAATGATTGAGGACCTTTAACCCAGAAAGTGTAAGAGTGGGGTTGAAGATTAATATGCAGAACCCAAATATAATGTTCAATAGCCTGGCAAGGGAACAAGAATTCAGGATCGCCAGTCAGCCGCTAGAATCAGCAAATTAGCACGTTTATAGAGGTCAATTACTACCCGCCGCGGTGGCTCAGTCAGCTAAGGCGTTGTGCTGCTGAGCACGGGATTGCGGGATTGAATCCCGGCCGCGGTGATAAGTGACACATTCTTTGCGGATTACAGAAGTGACATGCTTGCGTAACGCTAAATACGCCATCCTGTAAACAAATTTAGCCGAATAAATAATAAACTGCATTACATTTTTTTATTGGATTGTAATGCGAGGATGCAAATGCGAACGTAACAAATGACACATGTGTTTTATTCCAGAGGCGGTGTCTGTTTGAACGTCACATGAATACGGAACTAACATATTCGCCTGTCTCTGCTGTTGTTTCGAACTGCACTTCACTTCCAGGACTCATGGTTCTACAGCTTCGGTTACAACACTTCGCTAACACTCCTATAACAGATTACACATGTTTCATGCGTTAGCATGAGGAGTGCCAAAGCGGATAAAAAGTGTAGTGTACGAAGTTTGTCGTGATGGTCACGTGGTAGAGGTAGACGCAGACATTATTGCGTTGGGTTCGCATTGCAGTTGGAGCCAAATTGTTACTACGGCTGCTGCCTTTTAATCTTCCGTGCCAGCCACAGACATAGCGCCAGTTCTTCTTACAACGGTGAAATAACTGTCAGCACAATGTGCGCTTAAGGTCATGGAATTGATAGACGTGATATTGTATTTAAGCCCTAACGTCAACCCTTAATAAAAAAACTTGAATAGGGACGCATTAAGTCTAGACAAAACAGCGTTAAGGCTGCATCATTCAGATAAATTCCTGTGGGCTGTGATTGTCTGCGTCTCGTCCTGTCGTGTTGGGACACCTGCACTTTTCAATGCGTTAGCATGAGGAGTGTCAAAGTGGAAAAAAGTGTACTGTGTGAAGTTTGCCATGATGGTCACGTGGTAGAGAGGAAATGGAATAGCTCTGAAGAGTACACACACACACACACACACACACACACACACACACACACACACACACACACACACACACACACACACACACACACACACACACACACACACACACACACACACACACACACACACACACACACACACACACACACACACACACACACACACACACACACACACACACACACACACACACACACACACACACACACACACACACACACACGCACGCACGCACGCACGCACGCACGCACGCACGCACGCACGCACGCACGCACGCACGCACGCACGCACGCACGCACGCACGCACGCACGCACGCACGCACACACACACACACACACACACACACACACACACACACACACACACACACACACACACACACACACACACACACACACACACACGCACGCACACACACACACACACACACACACACACATCAGCGGATCTTTATGTATACTGCAGAACAAAATATCAGAACTTCGATAACTATTGTATGAAACAGAGTAGAGTATTGCGTGATCTTTATTTATCTTTATTGAACTCATTATTTTTCGAAATCACTCAACTGCTATATATGATGGAATTTAGGGTTGTGCTGTAAACATTGCGTTTTGCCCTCTTAAATATGTCACTGCTTACGCTATTGCTTGTGCAGGTACAACAATTAGAAATTAGCCGAAAGATGGAGAATGAGGTGAGTTGAAGAATAGGGAAAAGAGACAGAAATCGTGTGCTTCTACTATACCTTGCTGAAGGAAATTGTACAGTGATCCCCATAAAAGTATCGATGATGTTGCGTGCTTAAGTTATATGTTTCTGGCACACCAAAGAAATATAATTTTTCTATTGTACAATTTTTTATATTTTTTCCTTGTATCTTAAAGCACAGCACTTTTTCATTCAGGCCGAAGCACTGCCCAGTCCCGCACAATACCATCATTGCTTTGGTGGGCTGACGAAATATTTTGTTTCTGTATTTTATGTTCCAAGAAAAAGAAGTACGAAAGAACGGATGAGGACCTCTTTCAGCGATCTCTGATTGCCCTCTACAACTTGCGCCTACAAGTCTTTATTTCATTACCCAACCTAGTTTTCTGCCGTCCTCGACTGCGCTTACCTACTCTTGGCTCCCAATCGGTAACTTTTAACAGTCCACCGTTTTTCTGCCCCTATGCACTGCATGGCCTGCCCATTTCCATTTTTACAACGTAAGCTGTTATGGTCTCATTCGAATAGCCGTTTCTGGTCGCGATGATGCCGCCGCCGCCCCGCAACCGCTATCGCCGGAAATGCGAAAAAAAGTACCCTGCTCTCCACCGGGATCGAACCCAGGCCCGCTGTGGAGTTGAATAGTTTACCGCCGAGTCACGCAAGCGCTTGCTATCACCGTCAGAAAAAGGCCCTATAAACGCGCCCTAAGCAGGCGCGCAGGCGCAGACAACCCGAGCCTCCGCCAGTATGGCGGCGCCATCTAGTTAACGTGCCTGCAACTGCCGCGAGCGACGAGATGCGATTCAGACGAGGCGCGCAACCAACGCTATCCCGATGTTAGATGTGCGCCACGTATTCTGGTATACCTCTTCGGTACACGTTATGGCGTCTCCTCGTTAGGTACGAACCGCTGCTGAAGAAGCGAATCGTAGAGCTACGTGCTCGGCTACAACCAGGCATCATAGGGCTCAGCAGACTGCTGTGTAGAGAGCATTACAAGCCGCAGCTCGCCGTCGACGCCGGGCGGACAGTTCAGATCGTTCTCGTCAAAATCGAGGCGAAAACACTTTGCCGCGAAGACCTTGTTGTGCGTGGTACCGAAATTGGAGCTACTCTTGCGCCGCTCAACCAGCTTACGCTGTGACTGGGCTGCGTGTGCCGCGCAGGCCTGTCGCTTTTTAATGCGTAAGCATTCCTTTCTTAGTACTGTACAAAAGTCTGTCCATTTTGTCACGCCTGATTCCTGGCGTTGGAAAAAAGAAAACTGTGGCTATAGTAGTAGCAGTAGAGAGAGAGAGTGAACTTTATTGAGAACCAGTCGTTTAGTCGGCTGAGCCTAGACCTGCCATGATGGGACGTTGAAGTCTTGCCTCTTTGCCGCTTCGTAGGCCTGCTGGGTAGCCCAGAGTTGGTCGTCGAGATGGGAGCTGCGCCGGGTGGCGTGCCATCTCGACGAGAGGGTCACGGGATTAAGGTGTGGGTATTGATGTTTGCACTCCTATAGCATGCGGGGGAGTCTTGCTGGTTGAGTTTTACAGATCTTGCACGTGTGGCTTGTGTAGATGTCGGGGTATATGATGTGATATCGGGTGAGGGAGGGGTATGTATTGGTCTGTAACAGGCGAAGGGTGGTTTCCTCTGCTCTGTTTAACTTGCTGTGAGAGGTGGGGCAGATTCTTCTTGCGAGATAAAATGATTCACAAGGTCGTTGTATCTTGTAAGGTGGTCGCGTCCTGCGGGTGCACATGCTCCGTCTCCGGCACGCTTGGCAAGTTTTCGTGCTACGGAGTGTGTAACCTCGTTGAGGTTGGTGAGGTGCGGGTGGACATCACCGGTGTGTGCTGGGATCCAGACGAGGGTGATTTGATTTTCAGATGAATGCGGGGCTTGATGCAAGATACGGAGTGATTGTTGAGAAATATGACCCTTGATGTAGTTGATGATTGCCGTGGGAGAATCGCTCACTATGGTGTGACAGGCTGAGGGAAGTGGCCAGGGCGATGGCCACTTCCTCGGACGTCTCGGCATTTTGGGTAACGATGCTGGCAGCATGTTGGAGTAAGCCGCCTACTGTGGTAACCGCCGCGAAACGACGTCCATATTGGTATTCAGCTGCGTCGACGAAGGTGACGCCCGCGGTGTTGACATAAGCTTTGATGAGGGAGGTAGCTCGTGCCTTCCTGCGTTCTTTGTTGTGGTCTGGGTGCACGTTTTTGGGAATAGGGTCTGCGTGTATCCATTGCTGATTGTCGCGTGGTATTGGGTGTTTCTCGCCATGTTGGCGACGGTAGGTGATATCAAGCTTGGTTAGAATGCTGCGGCCTGTTTCCGTGAGGGTAAGTCGCTCCAGTGGCGATCGACGTTGCGCTTCAATTAACTAATCTAGAGTGCTGTTGATACCTAATTGTAGTAGAGGTTCCGTGCTGGTGTGGTTGGGCAGTCATAAGACTTGCTTATGGGCTCCTCTGATGATGATGTCCAGTTTAGTCTTTTCAGCTTTGTACAAGTTGAGAAAGGGCGCAAAGTAAGTAATGTGACAAATGATAAAAGATTGGACAAGGCAGATGAGGATTTCTTCCTTCATACCCCTTCGTCGGGTCGTCACTCGTTTCAGCAGTCTAGATGTATTAGCCGTCTTTCGAAGGATCTTGGAGATAGCCGTAGATTTGGCGCCGTTGGCTTCTATGCTCATACCAAGAAAGCGGATGCTAGGGACCACGGGTATTGGTCTGCCATCCCTCAGGTGGAGTTGGATCTCCTCGTAATGGCGTTTATTCGTTGAGCCCCGTGGGGGGCGTCTACGTATTGTGGGGCGGTACAGGAGAAGCTCCGGCTTTTCAGGGGAACATCGGAGTCCCGTGCCTTGAAGATAATTTTTTTTTACGACATCAATGGCGTCTTGTAGGGCAGTTTCGATTTGTCCGTCACTGCCCTTTGCAGCCCAGATTTTAATGTCGTCGGTGTATAGGGTGTGTTCAATGCCGTCGAGTTTTTGTAGTTCTTGTGCTAAACCAAGCATAGCCAGATTAAACAGTATTGGGGAAATGACAGAGCCTTGTGGTGTGCCCGCGCTGCCGAGGGGGAGTTCTTCCGATGGAATATCTCCGACCGATAGATTGGATAGTAGCAGTAGTATACTTTATTTTGTCTGAGATGGGGTTGAGGGAGGAATAATGTGGGAGGGCCCGTCCTCCTTTTCCTCAGGCGGAGACCAGGCCTTGCGCTTTGGCGGAGTCTTCGGCCATCTGGACGACAGTTGCAGATCCGGGTCTGAGCAGAGCCGTTTGCAATCTCCCACTGCTGTAGGGTGGTGGTGGAAGGCGAGGTAATGAGCTGGTGCGTTTTTGGTACTTATCAGGGGTCACGCCCACATGATGTGATGAAGCTCGGCTCTACCTGTGCATAATTTACAATCTGCTGTATATAGCCCGGGATACAGGTGACTGTACGTCACTAGGTGTGTGAAAGTGTGTGTCTGTAAGAGTCTCCAGGTTGCTGATTGCTTTATATCCAAGTTTTTGAGGCCGGCGTGATAATGCCCCCGGCCCTGGTGGTAGCGTTGGAGAATTTCCTTGTAAGACACCATCCGGTCGCTACCTGATCGGCGGAAGCATTCGAACTGCTCATTCGTGTACGCTGGCTAGAATTTTGCGGGCTTTGGGCGAAATGCGCCCTTTCGAGAAGTTTCGATTGTCTGTCTTTGAGTTACTGACAGTTAATTTGGCTGTGGAGGAGGGGTACACCAAGGTGATTGTGGCTTCCTCCCAGACATCCGGCAAGGTTGTAATGACTGAGCTTGTAGCTAAGGTTTGATTTTGAGGATCTAATACAGCCGCTTTCATGGCGTCTCTATCACAATACTCGGCCGCGTCTACATAGGCCACGTGCCTAGAGGGGCTGTATAACGTAAAACTATTCCAATCTGTTTTTATTCCAACCACTTTACGTCAAAATTAGGTAATCGCCGAAGCAACCATTGGGTGGTGATCCGCCAACATTTTTTATACCAACAAATATAACGCTCTCGTTGTTTACAGCACGTCATTTTTGTTTACATTGAAAACGAATAGGATTGTCTATCTTGGCAGGTTTCTCTTATCTAATTGAATGACAGGAGGCTAGGAGCACGCAGATGTCTGGAGGGTATCAGCGGGGCCGAGCTGGAGCAGTGAAAATAGATAACCGGAGGAGGCGAGTGGTGCCGGCGTCTGCGATTGGTCTGCTTCCACTTAGCTTACGGTGGCTGGTCAAAAGACGCAGCAGCGTGCAAGGGGAGGTAAAAGCCGCTAAAAAGATTCTCAGCAAAGAAGAGTTAGGATAGTGATGTCGTATAGGTGCCGTATGGGCTCGATAATGTTATACTGCCACGCAAAAAAAATATATGCCAATGAAGCAGCCAATGCCTGAGCTATCGGCGGGCATCCATCGTCTATTTGTTTCGGAACGGGCCAGTCTCAGGCTATACAGAAAAATGTTCAGTTTTGTTAGGCATATTAATGCGTCTGTAACGCGGCATAATAATGCGTATTCGTACACTTCACTAAGAAGCGGTGAGTTTTCTCGATTTTGTGACGTCGCATGACAGACAGCCGAAGTGGGCGCAGCCAGAGAACTCTTCGCCAATAACAGAAGTCTAACGGCGAGAAAGGCGTCGAATCAGAAATTATTATTTTTTATTTCGTTCGATATAATTATGAATAACAGGTGTGTACACGTCCTAATCAGATGGGGCGCTATCGCAGCTTTCGTGAAATCGCGTGGCGAACAGGCCAAGTGTTTTTCAATTTTCACTCAATTTTTCAACCAGTCATGGAGGGCTGATTGCAGAATTTGAATCGAACAATTCGGTATAACTTTACAATATAGCGCCCCTGGTTACGTGACCGTCGCCGCGTCAAGGTCATAACAAAACAAAAATTAAAAGATCGAAAAATATAAGGAATGGACGTTGGGCTTGATGATGTTGCATTTTGGACGGACAAACGCCCGCAAGATGATGACAAATGAAAGAACGACAATGTGTTGGCTAAAACGTTGTCGTTATTGCAACAAGGCAATATGTAGAAACCAGGCATTGATTAGAGTTTTTATGTAGAAGGGTAAATCATCAATTCAAAAAGTTGGGTATTCCTCAGGAATGGTCCACAGTGCACTTTTTAGGAACGCGATTTCTATTCTGCTTAGAGCTATCGAAGCCGTGCTCACACATGCATTGCCTCGTTTGTGAATAGCACGTGCTTCGGCTATCAAACGTGCGTGCACTTGTCGGTATCTGCCGATAACCCTACGTGCGCGAAAGTGCGGGCCTTAGCTTAGAGGTAATTGTTAGCGCAAAAACCTACAAGGACGGGCGCCCACCAGAATTTCTGAACGCGGAACCTGGCAGCTGTTGCTCCGAACCTTCCTTATGAAGGCTTTCCGAACGCTCAGCATCGACAACCCCCGTTTTTTTTCGTTCCGCAGTGCTTGCGAGTTGAGTAACTACTTCAGGTAGAACAACGCAGGAAGCTTTTTGGGGTTTTCCATGGAAACAAAAGAGTGTGTACTACGCCCTCCCGCACGCCCAGTTGCACCTTGTCGTAAGGGAAGCCATTGACGCGTGGTTGGAAGCGTACAACTACCAGAATTCGTTCGCCAGTCAAGCCCGGCCGTGGTGGAGATAAAGAGACGGTGCGGGCGACGGCCGCCACAGCCAGTGCAAGCGTATTTGTTGGCAGAGTAGAAGCTGCTCCCCCCGTCCCTCCCGCGCTGCCTCCCCGCTTTTTTTTTTTTTTTTTTTTTTTTTCTTTTTTCTTTCGCGTGGGAGATTGCGTTGGCAGTTCTTGCGCTGTGTTGCAAGATAAGCATTTGGTGCTGTAGCACAGCGTCGCCCCGCCTCTCTCCCCCCATACCCCCACGGCCTTTTGGGCGACAACCCGGCTGGGACAATCGCGTTTGCTTTCCGCCGTGCGTTGGCTCTCCGTGATAGCGCGCGTCCCGCGCGAGCTTTTACTCGTACGGCGCGCGGCGACGATTTTATCGCCCTTGGAATCGATACGGCACCTGACGGCGACGACGACGGCAGGAGGAGGAGGAACAACTTTATTAAAAAAACACCAGTCAACGTCGGGAGAGAAATCCTTCTCCACCGTCGCCCCTAGCCGTCGGCTGGAATACCTTGAGACACAGCAGCAGCGTCGCCCCGCCTCCCTCCCCCCATACCCCCACGGCCTTTTGGGCGACAATCGCGTTTGCTTTCCGCCGTGCGTTGGCTCTCCGTGATAGCGCGCGTCCCGCGCGAGCTTTTACTCGTACGGCGCGCGGCGACGATTTTATCGCCCTTGGAATCGATACGGCACCTGACGGCGACGACGACGGCAGAAATCCCGTTGAAGTGTCCATATAATTGCTATCGCAATAAAAGGATGATGAAAAAAAATGGGGCAGTTTCGCACTAGTGGCGCGAAGACTGTGCAAACAGCGCAGCTAGCGGCCCTACCTAGCTTCGTCGTGAAACGCTTCTCGTACCATCCGCGCCGCATTCTCTCGCTTTTCGCAGTCATCGCGCACGGATCAAAGCGTAGACAAGTTCGCGTCGAACCACAGTCAATCGCACACTCGGCAACTGTGTCCAAACTCACTGTACACAAACTGGTGGGCAAACCGTCCGTCGGCACCTCCCGTGGCTCTCCCCACTTGCCGCTGGAAATTATCCAGGACTCGCAGGCTCGGATCGTTTTGGCGACGCTTCTGGTTGCGCAAACGCGTTTGCTCCCTATCGTGGGCCAGAAACACTGGATCTTCTACCATTCGCATTTTTTTTTTGTCGCCGCTTCGCCCGCGCAATACTCTGGATCGGCCAGAAGTCTCGTCCGCTCTCGAGTAGCGGCGCGCTGTCTTTCGCGCTCGGTTCTTCTTTGTCTTCTTCGGTCGCCACATTCCCCTCGGCAGCCATTTCGACGTGGCGGCGACGCGGAGCTATATTTACCCCGTGGGACTCTGACGCCATGGCTTAGCTCCGGGTCTGCACAGCTGCGGTGACCAATCCGCACGGCGTGGGGACGTCATGGCTAGGCAGAGCTAATGCGAAGCGACGCGGCGCGCGTGATGACGTCATGGCTCAGCTGCCGCAGCTGTTGCGAGGCTCGGCGCAGCTGGGTGAGGGGTTGCTAGACGACGCATGTGACGTCATCGCCAGGCGGAGGGTTTTTACCGCACACCTATCGGCGTATCTCCCGGCTTAAACAGCTTCGTTGTTGAAAAGGAAAATAAAAAAAAGCAGGGGTTTGGCAAAAGAATGACTTTGATGATTTTGCAATTATGTTGAGACGATATATTTGCAAAATAAATGCATAATAGATAACGTTAACACAACTAATCGTTATAACAGTGTAATAGTAGGTGATTGGTAGCGATGAGTAGATATGCATAAGCTAGCCAAATATGTAAGAAAAAGCGAAGCAGCAGCCGGAGTCAAAGAACGCTTGCGCATTAGTGGGATATTCTGAGAAATTCTGTAGGATTTTTCTCTTAACGTCAACTAAAATATCGGCTATCCCCGTTCACTCTCTGATCCACACACCTATCGTCCTGTCTCTTAACGTTACGCCTAACATTGCTCAATCCATCGCGCTTCGCGTAGTCCTTAACTTGTTCTCGAGCTTCTTTGTGAATCTTCAAGCTTATGCCCCCCCCCATATGTTAGCCCCAGTAAACTACAATGATTGTATACACCTCGCTTTTTACATCGAAGATATTAAGGGGCTGGTTCCTCCAGAATTGTGTCCGCGTGTAGAAAAAAACTACCATCATAACCAATTCGCCTTCATGTGCGTGGTGTTGGCTCCGTGTGCGTGGCATGTATCCCGCCAGTTGGACCTTAGCACAGCTGCCAAACCGGAGGACTATGATGACTGATGGGTCATGACATCAATAACGTCAGATGCTAGCCAGTTACGTCATGATTAACGATAATAAAATAACGTGTGGCGCATGCCCGCATTCAATATGCGTATATGAGCCAGGGACATAAAGAAAGAAAGAAAGAAGGAAGGAAGGAAGGAAGGAAGGAAGGAAGGAAGGAAAGAAATACAGTAAGAGAGAACGAAAGAAGGTAAGGAAGAAACCACGTGCGTCTCATACTCGCGTTGGATATGTGGGCATGAGCCGCCGCGAGCAGGAGCTGGAGAGATCTCTCAGGATCCCGACGCTGTCGTGCAGTGTGTCGCGGCTATCAACGCTGTGGCTCATACGCTAGTCTATGACGACGAGGCGGACTTTGCGCAGCAAACGCACTACTTGGCCATCGCGCCGGGCGGAAACAAGACGCCGTTGTCCTTGTTTTTGACGTACATGCCGAAGAGGCTCAATATAATCAATAATGGTAGTATATAAATTCACTATAGCAATATTCACTACAGCAAACCCACCATAGTCACAGCTTCACTGGCTGCTTCTATCGGTCGGTCGGTCTTATGCTGACCCGATCACCCAATTGTCTAGTCGCTTTGGCCACGAGGTATGGTTCCTTGTTCATTCCATCGTCGTCAGTCTAGCTTCGTCACCGGACTCTAATCATGCCGTCGATGCCTCGCAATCGACGTCAAACAGTGCACGTCATCCCACTGTCGCCATGCCACCGCCTCCACGCTGTCGCCTTCATACCGTCGTCACGTATTTCAGAAGCATCATCCTATTGCCGTCATGCCGCCTTCGTAGTTTCGGTGACGTCATTCCTTCTTGGTCATTTTATCGTACTCCCTGCGTCGTCGTCATGACGGCCAATAAAAAAGGTTGCCGATGCTAATAGCGCCAGCTGTCGTGTAACTTAGTTGTGGAGCATGTTGGTCGCTGCACGCGAACTAAGTCTCTGAGACCCACGTGCTACAGCGCTACGCTCAATCTCAGAAGTCGTTTGCAGCAGGGTGGAAACTGCAGGACTCCTCAGCCAATAGGATGGCCGTGTGCCCCTCGAGATGTGTTCATCCGCGCCGCGACGTCTGTTCACCGCCAGAGTAATTCGCGATATACGACGCGCATGCGCAACAGTCCTAACATATCACGTGTCGCTGTAGCCTATCACGTATCAAGCAAACATAAATATATCTAATCCCGCCACTAATCAAACAGTTTTGCCCGGAACTGCATTACACTGCGCAAGAATATTACCCGTGTACGCCTCGTGCATTCGGCAGTGCTGCAAGTGACTTGTGAGATGAAGACTGAAGGTTTAGGCGTCGTAGCTTAGCAAGGCGACGACCAAGACGCCGGTTTCCCGTCAATGCTCACGGCGTCGCTTCGACCGAGCTTCAGTGGCGGTATTTGCTAACGCCGGTGGTGCAACCACGATATAATTATTACGTCTAAATGTCAGGTGGCAACGTACGTCATTACATCTAGGAATTCAAGCGGGAGCTCGTCAAGGCTGCTCGCGGTGCCCCACTTTCGTTATCGCGATGAGCCGGCTGCCGGCTTATCGCAGCACAAAAGCGGGCTTACAATGTACTCTACATCTTGAGCAGTAGTCTCGAATTTATTCGGAAGAGCCGGCAGAAACCGTAAAATGTGCCACTTCGGGTGCACTGCACGTTTTTGATTCAAAGGGCGATTCACTGTGGAACATGCGCTCAGGGTTGCCCAGTTTAATTTGGACCTTGCTGCCGAGATGGAGGTAGAAGCTTCTACTCCTAGCTGTAAGGCTACATTATCATAAACATGAATTGCAAGGTGAAATAAAAAGAAAGACAAAAAAAAGAAAGAAACGAAAACCTATGTTGCCTTTATTGGCAGGGTTTGCATTTGCTGCTATTGCACTAAGAATTAAGAACGTCGTTTCACGTGGTGCAATTTCCGTCGTGCGGGAATTACGTTTTCCACTCGACGCAGAGGCAAATCGCATTCATTGCAGGACATTGCATAGTGATCACTTGGCCGCTCTGATGGCAGCTGTCAGTTCGATTTTTGAACGCCAGCAGCAAAAAAAAAAAGAAAAAGAAAAAAGAAAAAAAAAGAAAAAAAAAAGAACCAGGAGGCGAGGAGAACACCTGTCGCAACAGCGCCGAGATCTATGTCGTGGTTCGTTTTTGTTAGTGAGCGTACTGGAAAATGTTGTGTATCGTGCAACCGATCTAGCAAACTGATCGGTCATTGTGTGGAGCCATGAATTGCGCAGTCCGGTGTGGTTATCCATGGTCGAGGCCCGGTGAACGTAAAGGCCGTGCGCGCAGACTGACAGACGACCACCCCTGCGAGCGCGAAATGGACCCGCCTCGACTGGGCTCGCAACTGGAGGGGCCAGATATGCCGGACTCCCGGTTAGATTTTGTGGACGCTCCCGTTGTCTTGCGAAGCTTTGTTGCAGACAGAATGTGCGTTTCCTCTCGCCGTCCGCGATACGGCAAGTAACACGCCGTAACGTCTTCTACGCATTTTCGGGCCATCGCGATATCTATTCTCTGCCTTGCATTTGCGTTTACCTAATATGCGGAACTGCGCCACAGGACGAAACCGAAAAGTGGAGTGACGGGGCTGTGAGCGTCTAGGCGCAAATGACTGCCTTAGCGCCAACTATACTCTCCCTGCCACCAGTGTTCAGGACATGTAGCCTCATCGTACCGAGGTAATTGTGCTCTGCGTTCATTGGAATAGTCCGGCAAGCAGAAGCCTTAGCAGCGTTTACTTGGTGTATTTGTGTAACCACGTCCACAACGCGCCGCGGGCTCTCGTAGTTACCTCTGGACAAGACAGCTACTGAAGGGGGCGCATGTTGAGGTTTGGGGACGGCAGCACCAGTCGGGCGGGTCGACATCACTGGACAACGACCGACCGAAAGGTGCGTATACCCGCGTGATATCTCTTGTGCACATTACACGGCGGACGGTCTTCAATCCTTTTCAGAAGTAACTGTAAAGCGACTACGTAACAGAATACACAGCATAGGCTATATTCTCGACACGCATGGCGGCTGCACGGCCGCCATTATCCACCATCTTGACTGTCTCATTGGCTGTCCAGAGGTCACGTGTTTTGAAATTTGTGCCGGGAAACGGAAGTTTTGCAAAATGCAATTTTGCGTTTTCGTCAGAATGACGAAACGTGACGTGGAGCTGCAAATTTTATCGACTAATACTTTTTTGTGGTCCTTGGCATCTATATTGTGACTTTAGCGCTTTAAAAAGAAAGTGGACTGGTAGCGTGCAGAAGCCCGTGCAACGCATCTGCAATTTCGCGAATATGTGGTGGCGTTCCAAGACAGCCGCCGTGTCAGCTTGTTGATTGGCTGAAGGGATATGTCGTGAGGAGCGTCATAGGAAGGACTGTTTCGTAAACGTCAATTTGACGTTGCATGACGTTGCGCTGGGCCGCCATTGCAGAGATTTTCCTCCATAATTTGCGGTGCGACGAGCCGCGCGAATTATGGTAATGAGCGTCCATATGCAATGGCAGTCGAGAGGCATGCGTATCGCCGCATTTTCCCTGTCATTTGGAGCCATGAAAATCTTTTGTTCACAACGTGCGCTCATATTATTTGCATCCCTCTCGGATGGTGTTGGAATTTGTGTTCTGAACTATCATTTTTCTTAAAAACACGTTCATTTGAAATAATATTGGTTGAAACTAACAAGCTTTCTGCAACTTTTTGCACTTTTCACTACTGGGTTTGTATCGTAATCAATAGTAATGACTTTTTGCGTCATCAAAGGCTATGACAATGGCGACTTTTTAATTATAAAAGGAAATGTACGCAAGGCGGCGCCTTGAAGTTTCCTCTCGCGGTGCGAGTAAGCAGCGGACTGCGCAAGATATGGCAGTGCCGGCGCTTGCGTCGCGCAAGCGGATGCCTGTGGCGCGCGGAACGCTATCGATGATAATCAGCCCCTTATCAGCGATACGAGTCGGGCTGATTGACTTGCGTTTCACGAGACAGCGATAAGGCGGCGTAGAGCGTGCGCTCATCATTACTGGCAGGTCGCGTATGTTGTCTCAAGGTAGAAAGCAAGCGCGTGGCTGCCAATATACGATGACTCATTTCGTTTCCCGAGGACACGCATCCTAGCTTATGAAGCAGGCGACAGCTTGTGCGCATGCAGACGACGGAACCGAGAAACGATTTTTATGAAATAATCGCACGCTTTGAGCTAGCTGCTTTACTTTTTACTGGGAAGGAAAACTGTTTTGCTTTATCAAAAACGCTAGGTTCAATGCCTACATTACAGTTTCTTAGGCGAAACGTCAAATTTGCGTCACGTTACGAAAGCAAAACGGGGCCATCGGCGCCATTTTGTAAGCGTCGCGCCTACGTCACGCCTCGAAGAAAATGGCGGAATGTCCAGAATAGGGGCTCATATTAGCCGAGATGCCGGTGGAACTATGAGGAAGTGGTTTAAACATATCCGAATGGGTAGCCTTCCAAAATATGTGTACTCATTTGTTAAAAGCCGCTGTGTGATGACAGACAAAAAAGGCGACGCTGCATTCTGTTTTTACAACTACAATAATACATAGAAGTCCACGATGCAGCGTAATAGTGGCAACCAATCAGATAGCCTTCCGTCATCCTCTGTGTGTTTATTCAAAGCAGTTGTTCCTGCACAAACAACAGTAGTCGATTACTTTCGTCATGTACACGAAGGCCCTCTTCCTGGCAAGCTAAAGTGATACATAATCAGAAATAGATTGTTAGTATCTTAACATACTATTCACTAGCATAAACCAGACTTGAGAGCGAGTTATGACCTTGAGTTGTCTTCGGGTCATGGGAGGATATCGGTCAATATAAATGTACTAGAGTAAAATTAAAACAAGACAAATAACCTTGGTAGTTGCAGAGAAGGTGCACGGCCTGCTGCATGCGAGCTCCACCAGCACGCATTGAAGGCGGAGTCAGCAATGGGCCTTGTAACCCCAACGAAGGTTTACCTTAGCAAGCGTGAAGCTGTTTGTGCACCCGACCTGAGCGAGCATAAACGATCAGGAACAAAGTGAATTCGGAGGAACTTATGTTCTGCTTGACCTTCGGTGACCACAAGTGGACACAAGTCGCGAGAGAGTCTAGCAGGCGCCAGGCGTGTGTTGCCCAAGCGAGCAGGACGTGTCCCCTGCACATTGGGTGCTCTTCCCGTCATACCTTGATCGATGTGCATAATGCTGTAGGAATATTAGTAAACCAAGAACAACCTCCTTATCTCTCGCGGCAACTAAAGTCCACCAGCAGAAAAGGAGCAGCAACTGGCGGAGGCAACCTGTATCTACGGAAGGTAGAGAATAACTCATACCGGGAAATATATTTAAACGCGCAATATCCTGGATCGGTCTACGAAATCGCCGAGACACCCAGATGCGTTACAAAATGTACTTTGACATGGGGAATGGTGTCTCGCCTCAAAGGGCACTTTCAAAATGTAGGCTGAGGGTCTTTTCTTGCGACGCATAGTTCTGCTATAACATAGAAGAAAAATTATTTTCTAACAGCATTTCAAGCAGTTACTTTTGATTTACAGTAAAAGACCTCACTATTCTAAATCGAAATTTCAAATGGTCGATCGTCAATATTCTGTCAGTTGGCATGGAATGACTCAGCAGTGTTCCAAATGCATGTCAGCAATCACCAAAAGCTTCAGCAGAAATTAAAAAAAGTACTGAACGGCTGGACAATATTTCGGCGAGAATTATGCATTACCCAAACATTGACTTCCTTGATTCAAGTGTTTAAACTAAAACATCTGTGGTTCTTGTTGGGTGCGCACTTTCATAGTTTGATCACCCAGAAATATTCCCAGATTCCATGAGCATAGTTTGAGAAAAGTTTAAGATAACATCATGTTAATGTCGCTGCTTAACCAAAAAAAAAAAAAAAGGACTACGCTGGAGTTCTCATTCAGTTGCCAGTTTACCACTGATGGACTCAAGGTAGTATTGCTACATGTTTTTCATGCTTTTTTGAGAATCAGTTATATGCAAAGCGTTATTGTGTGCGGAAATGCGAGCTAGACTATTCATTGGCCTGGTTTCAATTTTCATCATCTAGCTCTACACGAAATGACTTGACAAGAACGAACGCAAGTTTCTCCGACATGTGATAGAATAAGTTTTGGTTGATGTTTTTCTTCTCTTTCATTCAGTTGTCCCCAACCAGGCATATATCTGCCGAATGTTTACCTTCGTTTGAAAGTCGCATATGCACTGACGCCGCCGTAGTATCGTACTAAAGCACAGCTATACCGCGCGTGATCCGATTGGCCAGCGGTGGTCAAGTCCTTTCGCACCGTCATGTCAGTTGCGGTATTTGGCATTTAGCCATCTTTGGAGAGACACTTGACATAGACTTTTCTGGTAGAGCGAACCAGTGTTGATGAAAAACGGCGCCTTTCCCGCCCCACAATCAGCCGCTATTTCTCGCTCACTCTTTGTCGGTCGAGTAAGTTAATCTCGCTGTTTATGAAATGCTGTTTGAGCGTTTCAAAAGGGGGTTATGTTGCCTTACAGCGATAGTGTTGTTGACTAGGAAAGTGTTCCAAGCAGGTGACATTGGCTCGCGCCAGACACGGCTACAGTGGCTAACACGGCTTGCAATAACGGCTTTTCAACTAGGGCTATAGCGAATTCCGAGTCGTTAAAACAGGGATGATCGCCGACCAGGAAGATTAAATTTTCTGACACAACCGCGTATCTGCTGCACCCGCATGCCAACATCTGGTTTGATTTGATCGCATAGGATGAAAATGAACAAAACTGTACGCGTCGCAGTTGTAAAGCGCGCGTTATTGCATACGTCACGTCACAGCGACCTGGCTGGCTATACGTGTGGTCTCAGGCGTCCGTCATTTGGGCACTTGACGGCGCAGCCAATGGGGTCGGGGTGGCGCCACGTCATGATTGTGTAGAATTGAGCGTTTAAAATAAAGAAAGCTACAATCATTAATTGACGGCCGCTCAGCCGAGCTTCGAGCTAGGAATTCCTCGCGGGCAAACGAGGGTGTTGACAAGTTTAGGGCGTTTTGATTTGGCCTTATCGAGGAGCAATTAGAGCGAAGGCGAGAGCTGGCGCGGACAAGGAACGCGCGTGGAAAAAGACATTTCACAAAAGGGACTATAAAGCTTTCGCACTCTCACACGTAAACAATCTTAATTGTCACTGCCAAATTTTTCGGAAAGAGTTTCAAACAAATGGTGGCATATTGGCTTACACCAGACATAGCTTGCAACAACGGATTTTCGGTAGGTGACTCCAACTCGTACAAATAATTATGATCGCCAGCCACGAAGAATAAGCATGTCTGACGCAACCGAGTATCTGCCTACCTGTATGCCAACGTTTGCATTGATTCGATGGCAATCATGGCATAGGATGAAAATGAGCAAAGTAGTATGCGTCTCTGTTGTAAAGCATTTAAATACCGGCTTTACTAAAGCTTGCTTTCACATAAATTCCAACATGTACGTCGAATGTACATATTTTTTTTCACGGTTATAATTGTGCTTAAGGCCAACTTCGCTTTCCTGCATTCAAGAGTTTTAAATAAAAGTTGTGTTGTACTTGTGGGATAAGCGCTAATAAGTGTTTATCACGGGCAAATGTTCGCTTTCTAGATTTGTAGTTTCTGAAAACAATCTTAGAATAACCTTGTGTTATTGTTGCTGCTCAAACGAATGAGGGATAGATTGGAGTAACATTCGGTCGGCTCCATCAGCACTGCTGTGCTTAGGAAGCTTATGCTACCTCTGTGCCAACGTTTGCTTTAATTTGATGGCATAGGATGAAAAAATTGGAGGACGCTTTAGCTTCTCTTGTAAGAGTGCAACGCGATAGCATTAAAAAGTTGTCGCAGTTTCACCTGAAAGGTGAAGCATCAATTGCGATAGCAAACTTGTAGAGAGCTATACGGAGTAATGATATTAGCTTTATCAGCTGTATAAACTTGGACATGCAGCAGCATCGGCAACACGCAGAACTGTTGTCGACGCCATCCGCGTTTTGCCCACGTTCGCTCAAAATGCGTGCGGCGTTGGTGACTGTTGCCGGAGCCTCTGATATAAATAGGCACTGCGTGCCGCAGCTAAACGTCGCCTCCCTTCCCTCCCCCTCCCCCACGGCCTCTCTCTCGCTCGTCGGAAGAAGGCGCGTTTGCTCTACATACATGGTGATTGTGAAGGAGAACAGAGACGCCTACTTCTGCAGCCCTTAAGCGAGCACGGCGCAGAACGCGCGTTTGTTCTCCGCCGTGCGTTCACTCCCCGTGAAAGACGCGCCCCTCGCGCCCTTTCACTCGCACATACAGCGTTCGGATAGCGTCAACCTTTCCCTTTCCCTCAAGAACCACTTATCATCATCATCATCGGCGACGATTTCTTCTCCAAATGACGTCATACGGAACCTCACGGCGACGGCGACGGCGACGGCGACGCCGACGGCAGAAATCTGCTTTTTAGTGTCCATATAATTGCTATCGCAATAAAATAATGTTTACTGGAAAACACTGGCGGCGAACGCTATGCGCGTAGGTGAGCTTTCTGGTAGAAACGCGGCCTCATGCGTCGGCCAATCCCGGAGGTAGCGCACAACCGCGGCAAAGATATTACATAATTTTCAAGTTTCCGTGTTTGTTTCGCACTTTTAATATTTCAGCCTGAGAAGATTTAAAGTAAAAGGCATGTGCTACGAGTGCTTTGTTTCTTGACATTTGTTTGTGGACTGTCATTCTCAAAATTCCGAGGAATAGCTTTGTCAAGAACGTGAGACAAGGAATGAGCAACATTAGTGATAGAAAGGTGTGGCAACATAACCCGCATATATCGCACTTCATATAAGAGAATGAAACATTTATTAGTGAAAATTAATAAGAAGACGTGCGCTACACATATACTTAAATATATTCGGAGGTCCCGCGTAGTTGGGGATGATATTCTCGGCCGCGGACACCGACGCCGACACCGACGCCGACACCGACGCCGGATCTTCAGCGACACGGGCCCCTTAACGCGGTCGCGTTAAAATGACCACAGTTGTACAAGTCGCTGTTGCAAAGCATTTAAATACCTGCTTTACTAAAGGTTCTGGAACTTCGCATAAATGCCGACATGCACGTCGAAGGTACATATTTTCCCCCGGTTATAATTGTGCTTGGGGCCAACTTCGCTCTCCTGCATTCAAGAGGTTTAAATAAAAGTTATGTTGTACTTGTGGGATAAGCGCTAATAAATTTTTATCACGGGTAAATGTTCGTTTTATAGATTTGTATTTTCTGAAACAATTTGGAAAAACCTTGTGTTATTGTTGCTGCTGAAAAGAATGAGGGCTACATTGGGGTACCTATCCGGTCGGCTCCATCAGCGGTTCTGAACTCAATGCTCTGAGATCATGTGAACTTTTGATTGTATGTGCCATTGTCGCTAGTATTTGAATGTTTTCTTCTACATGAAGCCTAGTGCACTTGTATTTTCAAGAATGTCTGTTGAAATAAACTTCCCTTAAAAGCGCAAAAGTCGTGCAACATATCTTACCTAAGTCTTTAAGTGAAACAAGCAACACGCATTTCCCTTGGGTCTTGTTAACCCTTAGCTGGTTGCTTGGAGAAATCGAGGATCTAGTGCAGCCCCTTCGGCTGGTCTGTCTTACCCTCAGCAGAACGAATATACAAATGAGACGAAGGCGATGAACACGAGTTGTTCTTCCGTCCTGTAGCCAAGAAAGTTTGGACCATTGTAGACAAGGCGTACGTACCGCTCATTAAGTATTCAAAGGACCGTACCCGCATAGCGCACTTGGCCGACATTTATATACGATTGGGTTCTTTGTGCTGTGGGAAATTAGGGGAATGGCGGCTAATCAGGGCAAACGCCCCCTTCGTGCCTCGCGCGCGACAGGAGAAGCGGGCTTCAGCCCCGGCTTTCCCCTCCGCGCGCCTGAGATTGAGACGCAATCGTCGGCCGACCCTCGCAAACTTTCACTGGCAGACACAGCGAACGGCGCGCGGCGACACCGTTACCGTGTTTGGACGTTATACGGAGCCACAACCACGTGCACGACCATGACATGACCATGGCAGGCGGCAGAAATGAGCTCAGAGTGTCCATATAGTCGCTATCGCCATAAAAATAAGAAGGACAAGACGAAAAATTAGGTTTTTTGTCGTCTTGTCCTTTCTTTTTTTTTTTTTTGCGGTCGTTCCGTCTGTGCTGTAGTACACACCGAAAACCATGAACCAAAAGGCCCAAACTGGCACCTTCTAAGATACGTTTATTTCAAAGTCTCGCACGCCTAACCGAACTCGCTCTTCACAAACTGCTTCTTGAAATAATAGTGTTCACCCATGCTTGGCAGTCAATCTTGTTTTATTTGTTCCTTCAAAGGAAGGAGCTTCTTTGTTCATCGTCAGCTGCGCGCTTCTCGACCGACTGCGCTTCGCGTTGCTCCAGTGGTAGCCCAGATACTCCTTCGCTACGAACTTCGAACCTTTAATCCCACACCGCTTCGCCTGCACCGGTATACTCGTCGACACTCATTTTAAGCATGAAATGCTCCTAGCTCCGGATGTCGGCGACCTTCAAGAGACCTTGAGCGAAAATCCAGAGCCGATATCCGGGCACTCGAGGAAGAGAAAGGGGCGAAAACGAAACGAGAACATTCGCGTACCGTTGCAAGAGCAAAACTTCAGAAAATGCTGTCTCTGGCCCCCAACGCCTTGTACGGGACCGCATTAGATACGCTAGTTACTGCCCAAAGAAGTCGCAAAAAAAAAAAAATATTCCTTCCGACTTCGTCCAAATGTTTGTTCGCAGTATCACTCGAGGTGTAACTTCTAGTACGATGAAGTTTAATTTGTCATTTCCAACAGCGACGTTCAACAGGCGGATAGAGTGCACCATACATTTGATTGTCATCTTTTGGTGCTGAGAGTCCGGAGACAGGGTTGCCCGTGCTCTTTTCAACGCCAGCGGTACGTGAGTTCCGCCGCGGATGGTTGTTTGGCCCAGACGAGACTTGCAGACGAGGTTCAGTTCCAAACAGGTTTATCACGGCTCAGTAAGCTTTCAGGCCTGTGTCGCGGCAGCAATCTGCTTTGCCAGTAGCCATTTCATGCTTATATCTACTCTCAATTACAGGAGAGCCAGCATGTTTTTTGTTTTAGGTGTGAATCACCTTATGCGCTCGGGCTGTAGGCGTCTCCTGTCGTCGTCGTCGTCGTAGTGAGGCTAAGCAAGCGGCTCGTGCTCGCGCTCGGCGCGCGCTCGTGCCACTGCTCCCGCGTTCCTCGTAGTCGTCGTCTTCCACAGCTGTCTGCTTCGCCGCTCATCATTCTAGCGTAGAATTTCACTTCTCTTCCGTCGTCGTAATGGGGAGGCCGCGTTTTCGGGGTTATGAGCCATTGCTTAATACAATTACCGGTGCATCGCTGCATGCGTCGCATCTCCCCAGGTTTCACGCTGGTGGAGCTGCATTTCGCTCAATGGGTCATTCGGCACTTTTATACGACAACGTCCCAGATTTCAATCGAGCGTCAAATGAAGGTTTTTTTTTATAGCGATGGAGATTACGCGAACGCTTGAGGGCGCCTCTGCGGCATAGATGTTTTCGTGATGTCCTGCTATCGATGATGCGTGCACGGCCCCGCGCGTGCAGGATTTTAAAGGCGTCGATATAGTCCGGCTTGGCGCAGGCGCGCGCGGCGCAGTTACGCGGCCCCATCGCAAAGCCAGCACACTGCTATAGTGAACTAGAATTTGATATAGGCGCCGCCAGCACCGGAATTGAACATGTCCCTATCTGACGCCGGACCTGCTAGACCAGATTACATTGCGCGCTATATAGCTTGGCTGTCCGAAAGCAAGCTGGTCCACCGTTCGGGGTGCCCTGAATATATTGTCATATTACGCTGAGTTTATGCCTTTGTCAAACGATGAAGCGCTCACTTGCCGCGCACGGTGTGCGCATGCGCTGCGGTACCAGCTCATCGCTGCACTGCTGCGGGCCATGTTCTACGCGCTCGAATTACACAGCGGCCAAATTTACGGCGATCGTGACGTCACCGGCGTAAGCTATCTGACTTCGTCCTGGCCGCTATAATAATAATAATAATAATAATAATAATAATAATAATAATAATAATAATAATAATAATAATAATAATAATAATAATAATAATAATAATAATAATAATAATAATAATAATAATAATAATAATAATAAATATTTGTTTTACTTGTTGCTTTAAGGTATCTTATTAGTTGATCGCGTGCTTCGCGCTTCTCGACCAACTGCACTTCGCGTCGTCCCAGTCAAAAGCCCAGTCGCTCCTGCCCTATAGCGACTTCGAAACTTCAATCCCGCAGCGCTTAATTCGCCTTCATTTCATCGGTACTCGTTGCCACTCGTCGTCGCGTCGATTTGGTCTGCTGCGATCTCGCTGTTTTGAGATTCCGCGTGAGCCTATCAGAATAGGGGTATGCTTGCCTTACAGTGGCGGCTTTGCTTATTAATGCGAAAGCATCAATAAAGTTCGGTGCTCGATAGAGAATTTCTAATCTCACAACACCTGTTAAACGACTAATTTATCGTTGTAACAGTTCGCTGTCCCTGCCGGTATAGCACGCACTATGTCTGTATTTCGCGCTGAACCCTTTTATTAAATTACACTAGTGCGTTATAGTATAGCAGGCTCGTACTCTCGTTACCGTAACAGGTTTCCAGGTTTTAGATGAACCGACTGCACCTATCGGTGCAATAGAAACGCGAGCTGGGCTTCGTAATTACTAGCGGCACCGCGGCGCGTGCGTTTTTCCTCCAGTGTGGATGGGAGATAACACGTTGATCGTAGCTCGTTTGAATGATATTTAAGCTAGTACGCTGGAACGTAAAGCTATAGGTTTTAGAAATATCAGTTAAAAACTCATTTGTGCAGTCGTGTTGTCAAGTTTTAGTTAAAAACGCGATCGCTATAGCCCTATTGACGATGAATTGTTCTTGTGGGACGTTGGATGGGATAACAAAAGAAATGCTATTATCCCGAAAAACGTGTTGCACAGAATTGTATCCACGATATTTCACTGTGCATGCTTTTTATTCCAGCATTTTTATATACAACTCCTTAATCTTTTTACTCTTCCTCAAAACATAGCTATCTTTACCTTGTACCACTCCCTATGCCTGTAATGGATCCGGTTGTATCAATCTCTTCTTTGCTTTTTTTTCCACAAATACCCTAAAAGTCTTTTGCTTATTTCGACTGCTGAATGGCTGATGCTTCCATCTACTTTAAATGCAAGCGCTTCTGGAAAATATTGGGTCAAATGAAACCCCGCATTAATTTTCGTTACGAGGAAACACCATACCGTGATAACAAGGGAAAATACTTCTCGGTTGTGATAGGAAGGTAATGTTTTCGCACTAGTTGATGAAACCTCTGGACCGAAGCTTCTTGCGTGTCATATGAACCTCCGAGATGAGCGCTAAGCGAGCGTATCAGTTACGCCACTAAGTTGGGCATAGTTCTTTCACTGGTTCTTGCTGCTTTGTCTACAACATCCCGCGTGAAATGTCTGTAAGTCAAAAAGAAAAAAAGAAATCTTCATAAATACAAAGGTGTACGCAGCTACCATTATTCGCCGAGTGCATGTTAGATGGTGGAACAAAATTGCGCCGTGGAATCGCAGCGTTTTCGCCAAAGCACGCAGTATATCTAAACTAGTGAGACGGCGATCGATGGGCAAAAGCCAGCCGTCCATCATCGCAACCTTATACAAGCGAAAGTTGAATTTCTTATCGACAGTTCCTTCAGTCGCAGTTTTAAGCAAAAATGATTTTTTCCCTTTGTGAAACATTCCAGAAATAGACTCTCACCCAACGGTGAAAAAAAGTTAAAAAAAGTATAATGCATTTATTGCCTCAGGCTGTAACGAAATTGTATTGTGCGCTCACCATAACACGAAAGATGTGGAGCACTTTCATTGCAGAAACACATTTCAAATGTGACGATAGAAATACAGTCACACACACAAAGAAATAAAATTGTGAGATTTTGTGTCCCAAAACCACCATATGATTATGAGGCACGCTGTAGTGGGGGACTCCGTAATAATTCGGACCACCTGGGGTTCCTTATCGTGCACCTAAATCCAAGTACACGGGTGTTTTTGCATTTCGCCCCCATCGAAATGTGGTCGCCGTGGCCGGGATTCGATCCCGCGACCTCGTGCTTAGCTGCCCAACACCATAGCCACTAAGCCACCACGGCGGGCCACACACGCGTAAGCAAAAATAAAAGGAAAAATTAAAGAAAGACTCAAGGACATAACCATGTCACACTATACAAGCTCAATGATATTTGTTTAGACCATGACCAAAAAAATTCCCACACGTAATAAAGTGTGGCTACACGTGTCGTCCATGGATTCGTAAATTATGCATGACCCGATTATTCACTCAGTTATGGTTCGCGTTTATGAAATTATTAAGCTTTGAGAGTTTTTTTTCGGAGGTAGTATCCCAACGAAAATGGAATGGGTCGGAGCTCACGCACTGCGTGCTAAGACGCGCATTTTACCGATATTCTTAAATGTGACAATACATAACCAGTGAATTCATTCAGTAACCAACTTACGAGGAGGAAACAGTGGAGAATAACAAAGAAACTTGACAAAAGTGTAAGGACTTTGTAATGAGCGATGGCTTGCAAAAAAACGGTAGGCGTAATATTGTGAGACAGGAAGAGGGCAGAATGCATAATGGAGGAATGAGCGTAACAGAAGCTTGATCCGGAGCTGTACATAGAGAATTCAATCGGTCACTTAGGTCTGTCGACGTCACGCACTGAAGCAACGCACGTACCAGTTCGTGAACTTGCCACGTCTGTGGCAAGCTCTGCCATCAAACATTATCTTCAGTCCCGGCCGTTTAAAGAGGTGAGGAAAAAAAAAAAAAGGCGCTCTCCGTCACAGCTGGTGCGGACTGATAATCTTGGTGACATTGAGAGGAAGGAACAGGATTCGGCAGATCATGTAATGCGTCAAGCAGATAGCCGGTGATCCACAGGAATACTACAATGTTTGCGAAAGAAAGAAAAACGTAGTAGGGAGAGCCGGGGGTTCTGCGAATAAATATGGAAATATGCAGCTGCAGGATGGAGAAGGTTGATGCGTGACAGGGTTGTCACTGGCAATCAAGACCGCGGCGTAGATGCTACACATAAAGGAAAAGGACCGACGTGCAGCCGTGAGAAGAAGTAACGGAACCCAGCGAAATGCGTGCCGAAAAGCACGCCAGCGCCACCTGGCACCACGCCGCTCAAGAAGCGTGGGACGTCAATTGCGGCACAACACGCGTGTGCGTTCTTGTATACTTCTTTAAAATGGCATTCGCACATGCGCGCTGAGCTGGAATTGACGTCACAAGAGTTGAGAGGCTTGGTGCCAGCTGGCGCTGGCACGCCATTCGACACGCAATCGCAGGTATCCGTAACTTTTGCTCACGGCTGTACATACAATCAGTGACAGAGGCCTGCGTCTTTCATTGGACGTAGTTTTATTGACGCTGGTTGACATGGACATAGATTACCGTGCTTAAACCTCCAGCGGGCCTTCGGGATCACCATCACTGACTGTTCGTGGCGATATCTCATATCTCGCACCCCATCATTACATCTCCCAGTTCGGGCCTGGGGTTATCTTAACATATTAAAGATATATTTATTTAGGGATCGCCGATACAACGACCGGGTCATTCATGACACATCGAATTTGTTGCTGCCATTGCTGCCAAGCTGAAGGTGACATTTTATGCTAGTGCAGTTACGTGGTTTTGCAGCGAAAGCTTCACCACCTGGTAATATTTTAGACATATATTGTACTAGGAACGACTAGAATAGTTATCAACTGAGCATTCATCAAGCAATCACTTCATTGCGTAACGACAAGCGATATGCTTTAAGATAATGCTAGGTTTTTAGCTTTAACTATAGCTGTTGTAGCTGTACCGGATGAACAATGACAAAAAGAAAAAAAAATCTGCATTCTCCGTGAAATCAAGGATGTCCGCACGTACAACCTCATTCTCGTCAAAAGTGATAGTGCTCCATTGAAGCTGTGTTTAGTATTGTGCTACGGATTGCAGTAAAATGTGGTCAGATTAGGTAAGAAGAGGCATCTATCTACGTAGGGACTGACACGTAGATGCCGGAGGAAATGAAAAAAGAAGTAAACGCTCACATAAAAATACATATCGCCTAAAGATTCCTCAAAGACAGGTGAAACGGCTGGATGCCAATTCCTTGCTTCTCTTTTAGACGAACAAACGACATTGATGGACACCTCAAGAGTAATAAAATTCCTATTCATTATTATTTCCCGTAATATAAGTCTGGGACACCCTGGTGGCAGTTAAAGTGGTAAATTATATTGTACACACTATTAATAGTAGTGTATATGCATACCAAGAGAAGGGAAGCGCAGTTGAGGTCGGCAGAAAACCAGATGGGATGATGAAGTTAGGAAATTTGCAGGCGCAAGTTGGAATACGCTAGCGCAAGACAGGGGTAATTGGAGATCGCCTTCGTCCTGCAGTGGACATAAAAATATAGGCTGATGATGATGATATGCATTGCACAAATGAGCCCGATGTTGCAGAGAGGGCCCGAAACGACTAGGTGGGATGCGTCTGAAATAAACTTCTAACATCATTACTCTCCGGCAACATGTGCGAGACATGGTGCCCCTTCACTCCTCCAGCACATTCACGTCCGCCGCAGACACCAAGTGACTAGAATTTCAAGCAGCAGAACGAGACAGCTTGCTGCGTGTAAGATCGCCAGATGCATGAAGTGGCCACTACCATCAAACTGATTATCTGTGGCTCCGTAGTCATATTCTTCGTCATCTCGATCAATTAGTCCCCGCTCTTGAGCTGCAAGAAGTAGTATTTTCAGTGGTTCATACAGCTCGTGGAACTTCATCATAAATAGTGCCCGCTGCTCGATCCTGAACGGTTCGACAAATGCTTTCACATTTGGACATTTGTTGGGGAAAGGGCTGCTAATCTTCGCCCTGGCGAAACAGACTCGATCACGTCTCAACGCGCACCGCACACAAGCAGAGTCGTTTTTCTTCGCAAGCGATTGAGTGCCATGCTTCGCAAAAGCAAATTGAAGTTTGTTTATCAGTGATCCTTGCGTCTCATTTTCTGCTAGATCATAGTGCTCTGCCGAATTGTAAACAACGCAAGGGGCCACTTCGTTTCTGTCAAGGGCACCCTCGAGTTTATGCACTGTGTCTAAGCGATAGGCAGGGCGCTTCAGCGTTAACATAGATGTCAGCTCACTGCGAAAATACACGGAAAGCGGAAGTATCGCCACAAGCCACAGACCAAACAGACCGAGAAGGGCCTTGCGAGGGACAGCCATTAGACGAACGACTTCCGGCAGGACAGCCGATGTTCCCAGCACTGCAGCCAGAAGGAACATCACCACATCCGAAGAGCGGCGAAGGCCTGACCAACCTTTCTCCCCGACTGCTACCGAAACGACCACCACTAGTGCAAGTAGGAATATTGTGGTTACGACGAGCTTCCATGATTCACCGGCGGCTTCTAAGGGCGTAATAACACGGTGGCAATCTACCCGAGAATAGAAGGTATCGTAATGGAGTAACAATGAAGGGAAATCAAAAACAAAAAGGTGTGGGACGCGTACTGCTGAATGAAAGAGAACTACATCCCAAATGCTTTCATTGTATATTTCATCTTCAAAAAGGTCCAGTCGTTTGACTGTGACGTTTATTGCAAGCAGTAACGCAAGGATATTTTTAAATTTCTTCTCGTCACAGGAATTATGAGTGCCCCAATAAAACCCCTCTTTTCGGCAAGCCACTGTCAGTTGTTTACCAATCAGGCGGTTTACATTCGAAGGGTAAAGTATTCGCAGCTTCGCCAACATTTCCTTAGACCTAGGGTTGTGATCTGTGGAAAGATCATGAAGCCAGAAAATACTCTGTATGGCGGTCGAGTTCATTCCAAGAACGCCGACTACAGCTTCCCTCGGGAGACGTGGCCACGAGGTCGTAATATGAGAACGAATTTGTGAGTGGTGCCGAACGAACAGCCAGGCCGGCTTATAGAGCCATGCGGTACCCATCGTGTTCCAGACTGTTTCGAAAGGATCGCTAGGATCTGCCGCGACAAATACTGGTATCTTGGATTTCGTGACGATTCTCTCAACATAGAAAATGAAGCTTTCGTTTGGAACGCGCCACGTGGTGATTGGTCCACCGAGTAGCCGCGAAAATGATGCGTGCGCTTCGTTCCAGGGTTTCTCTAAGGACACCAGGACGACTTCGGTGATTTTCATGGACAGCGATGAAACAGTTGCTGCGTCGTCTTCTTCTGGCGTCGACTGAAAGGCGCTTGCCGCAGTGTGAGGAACTATTGCCAGTGCAACAAAGATTGATGTAAACAGACCCCACTCCACCGAAGGCATGTCGCTGCTGTAGATTCTGAAAGAAAAATAAGCAGCTTATGTAATTTTGCAGGTCTAACGAACGCAGAGATTGGATACGGTACCGTACACACTCATTTACACACTTTGCTACTCACCTCAGGTATTCTTAGTGTGTCGTATTTGACGTTGTGACCACGGACACTGGAAGTTAGCTCTTCGCACCTGAAAAACATCGTATAGGGTGAGGAAAGTTAATGTACGCTTGGGTTCGCTTGACAGCAAAGCTTCCTGCATACTTTTCAATGTAATTTCGCAGTACCGGAAGTGCAATGGTTTGAGAGTGTACCGCGTGCACTCAGTTCTCACTCTCTACCTCTTTATATATCCCCTTTCCATTACCCCCAGTGTAGGGTAGCAAATCGGATACTCGTCTGGTTGCTTTCTCTCTCTCTCTTTTCACAAAAAGAAGCCCAGGATTCAGTGTGTCGACTGCCTTTACTGAAAAAAAACCCCAGAAAACTCAGAGTTCGAATTGACCGAACTTGAAGAATGTATAGACTTATATAGCTTTATAGCAATACGTGCTGTGAGTACCGATGATATGGGTCTATCTGTTTGAAGATGACAAGAAACTCGTAGTGCACTAATCTGGAGCAGTGGCTTATGAAGCCGACATTCTATTCGCCGCGAGATCGAACTGTAGATGGCAACGCCGTCGCCGCGTTAGTGTGGATAGGCGGACAGCACCGCGCATTGGAATGAACGCGTCAACGTTTCGCTGTGAATAATCTGGCGATTTTCTGGTAACTGCGCTGACTGCAGTGAGCTGGTCTTATATTGCCCTCCAATGTCACATTTTTGCACGAAATGCGCACATCGTTTCTATTTACTTGAAAGAAGCTCAAACTGTCATTCAATGGGGGACTGGCACTCGCCTTTACAGTGTGTTTCGGCACTTTCTCGGGGCTTTTTGCGTATGTTTCGCTTGCGTTCCACCTGTTCTGTTAATATTGTTGCGCCAGTGATTAATACCGCATTCTCTAGTGATCTTGCGCAGGTTTAAAAAAAAGTCTGTATTCCTGTACATCGAAGTTACGGTGAACAAGTTAAAGTGCACTCTACACCAGTAATTGATGCACCCTCTGCATCTCCTTTTCTTTGTATTTTTCCTTTATTCGATGGGAAATGCAAACAGTTAGTGAGTTCAATTGGGCAAGCTAGGCCACTGTGACAGTACGTTAGTATATCATCAGGTTGTTTCTGACGCGGTAATTTTTATCGTCCTTGCACGGTTACGAGCACGACAGCGATGTGACAAAGTTGTAATTATCTGAAGAGCTTAAATCATTAGGTAGTTTTATTTCAGCCAATAGTGGCCACCGTAGTGCATCAAGCTAGCAACACCCCAATGAAGAGCGAAATGAAATTATAATGGCCACCTTTGAACTCAGTGCTATGACGTCCTCCGTTTAGAGACTGCCGTGTCGCACATGATCTTCGTATAATGCCATATTTTAGCTTTCCATTTGTAGCAGGCAATCAAAGTACAAAAGCGCACGACTCAATTGTGCGGCAAAATTAACTCGCCGTAGTGGCATCAGAGCAATCATATTAAAAGAACATATCTGGTCGCGTAACCAAGCGATTATCGCAATTATCATAATGCAGTTACCGTAACATAAAGTTTCTGACGTGATATGATATTCTGTGTACGCGTACGGTTCTTTTTCTTTTTCTACAGCTGAGTAATGTTCACACCACCCCGTTCATGTTTCGTGGTATCACACAGATTTGGGAAGTGATGAACACATGGGTACGAGTCACTAAAACCCGGTAGTCACGTCTCACTCCTACCACTTCATTCATAAGAAGACGTTTAAGCTTCGTCTTTAAGAGTAGAACGCGATAGCGTTATCGGGAGCCGTTCGCATCGCATCGTTCGCATACGGCAAGTAGGCTTCATTCACTGCAACACTGAACATGGGAAAGCCAGCTTACAAAGAACGAGATTACACCGATCCCCTAAAGTCGGCTTCGCTTTTAAACTGAAATGCATTGCTGGAAAGGCGTATTTCCAGGTATAAGTGGTTTCATATTAAAATGTGAAGGCCCTAGCACCTTTTTTTTGTATTATTTTATTAATTGTTTGCTACTGCCCGGACGCGCGCAGGTCTAGTAGAAATGCTGGGAAAGGGGTTTGTGTTTGAGTTTCCTCGAAGCAGAATGAGATTTTCTCATACATTAAAATTACAATCCGACACCGATTGGTAAACAATCCGACGGTGAATCTGACCCCGAATAGTAAAGTCGTACTTTACCATTTTTCTGGCGGATTTCACTGTGAGAAATTCAATTTTTGTTCACCAAAACCTTGCACCACGTGGAGGGCCTGCGCGGTTGATGTGGTTGGATGATTTTCTGCGCCAGCCGCGATCACACGCCGGTTGCCGACGCCAGATTTTCTGCGAAACGGGGCCCCAAACGCTATCGCGTTAAAATGTCTTTTGTTATGTTCTCGAAACACGAAGCGATATTGAAATTGATACGGCTGTGGCGATCACAGGGTGCGACAATCGCACATCGCGTGCTCGACACGGCCATTCACTGATCTTATCTACAGCGCAAAGACGACAGCGCAACGCTCAGTGCTTTTGTACACCATCAAAAATGCAGACCAGTAATTTATGATCGTGCTACAGCAGCGGAAGAAGCGGCTTTTTATGATATTCACGCCGTACACGCACGTACACACACGTAGTGCTTAGCAGACGACGCTCGGCGCAATCCACACTATCTTGGTTCAGCCAGTGCCCACCAGGCGGCGACTCTGCTCGATCTCGCGGCCAATCCCTTGCACAGGTTCACGCTCGGTGCATCTACCGGCCTTGGTCACCTAAGGAGTTGAAGGAGGTCGGATAGTCGCTGTACGGTTAATTACCAGTTAGGGTTTCTTTAGGGTTTCTTTACTTGCAGTGTCACAACGAAATGGGTTTCAATCGCGAAATTGATTTCCCTACCCGCTCGCACAATCTCATCGATAACTCACACTTCAAAATAACGAAGCTGTCCAAGCACTTTTTTTCCTCTCGATCTGTCGATGATTTTAACTCTTCCTAGCGATTCTGCAGAGCGTAATACCGTTGACGCCTTTGCTACTCATATCTTAACTGCCTTAACCATTCGATGCTTGGGTAGTAATTCCTGCATACAGTACTTGGGAATGAATGAATGAATCAATCAATAAGTAAAACACTAAATAACTGAGCCAATAGGTAAGTAAATTAGTTGGTAAATAGATAATTAAGTATTGGGAACGAAACTAATTGCGAAATGCGAAGATAATTTATTTACACTACCATTTCGCAACAATCAGCGGGTTTGCCTAAAACGATTAAGACACATAACTGCTCACAGAGAAAGGCTGCCGTGGACCGTATAGTTCACTGTTCGACGAAGCTAAACTCAACTCAAACATATTATATACTTCATGGCACGAAGTGCTTGGTGGAATGCATTGTTATCCTCAATGAAGTTATGTCATTGCTTAGTGATAAGTTGCAAGCACTATTACAACGTAATTAAGAGCAACAGATCTGGAAACACTTGTGGCTGAATTGCGGAACAAACGAAAAAAAAGGACTCAAGAAAAAGGGATGGCAGTTCGCATCCTTTGCTATCAGCTATGCCACAAAATAACTGAGTGCGTGAAGACGCACCTCAATGTTTGCATAAGTGTGCGTCATTGTAGCCTTCCGAAAATGCTTGAAGTAACAGCTGCTGGAATAGCCCACCATGGCGACTTAGCGGCTGTGTGGTTGCGTTGCTAAGCGACAGAACGCGGATGCCATTCCCGGCCCGAGGCGGCCGCACCTCAATGGGGGCGAAATGCGAAAAGCGCTCGTCTGCAGTAGCTTGTCGACTGACACTTGGAAGGACCGAGCACCACGCTATTCCGCGCCTCGAAATAATATCGTGGGCGTGGCACTAAATACATCGCAATCGCTATTTCCCCCCTTTTTTTTTGCTTGTGGTCCTTGGAGTCAGGTAGAATAAACACCGTAAGCGTCTGCATATTTCCGGGAATTTCTGCATAGGCAACCTAGTTCGTAGCACGATGAAACGTTCCGTAAACGTGAGTCATTTGAACATATGTAACGTACATCGGACATTCGTTTAGCAGACACGCTCAGCTTCTATTTCATCGCTCGATACAGCTGACAATAACACGCCAATAACTTCACCCGCGCCAAGATTGGTGAATGCTCCTTGGAGCTTTCACCTAACTCTTTTCAGAGCGATGCAGCGCGCTGTTCTAAGAGCTGCCAAATAATAATCTTAGACTTCGAAGGATTTGCAGTTAGGATCAACGTCTAATATTTCGGCGACATACGATTTGCAGAAGACATTGTCTTGTTCAGCAACGCTTTGGATGAAAGGCAGCAAATGATTGAGGACCTTAGCTGAGAAAGTGTAAGAGTGCGGTTGAAGACTGTTATGCGGAAGAAAAAGGCAAGGTTGAATAGCCTGGAAACAGAGGATTCATCCTTAGCAGTCAACCTCTAGAATTTTGCAAGTGTACGCTTACGTAGGTCACTTACCCACAGGGTTAACGGTCACGAGAAGAAAATTCACAGAAGATTCAAAGTGAGCTCGAGCGGATATGGCAGCCATGAACAAATTATGACTGTCTGCCTTACCGCTATCAATTAAACAAAAGCACGTGCAATCATTGCGTTCTACTGGTACTAACATGTGGGGACAGAAACTTGGAGGTTATCTTACAAGGGTGCGTATAAGTTAAAAGCAGCGTAACGAGCGATGGAAAGAAAAAAAAGCGTTGCGTTAACCTTAAGGGATACAAAGACCGCTCTGGGGGTTAGACAGCGAACGGGGGTACGTAACCGATATTCCAGTAGACATTAATGGAAAATACCACGGAGCTGAACAGGCCATACAATGCGGAGGGGGTCGTCGTTCGTCTATTGTATGTACAGAATGGGTGCAAAGGAAAAGAAAGTGCAGCTGAGGACGGCAAAGAATTCGGCGTTTTGATGAAGATAGGACGAAGGTTGCATGCATAACTTGGAATCAGCTAGCGCAAGACATGGGTGACTAAATATCCCTGGTAGTACGGTGGTCGTCTTGCAGTGGATATAAAAATAGGCTGATGATGACGAAACCGGCTCCTCTCTCTCTACAAAAGCTTCCAACAAAAGAAGCGGGAACAAAGCTTTGTGCTAGCTGTACCACACGTTTTGACAACTTACCTTGAGCTGACGTTGAGTGGGAGTTTGACAACGATGACAAGTGTAGCCGTGGTTTATATGTCGCTGCTGTTTTTCAAGTGCACCTCACGAGTGTTCCACGAAGAGAGATATTTTTTCAACTATGTCATCAACTATGTCACGCACAACAAACAGAATCAACCCATTTCCCAGGTCATATATTTCCTGTTTGCAGTGAAAAACAACTCCCGTTCTTGAAAGTGATTCTTCTGACTTGTCACGAAAAAAAAAAAAAAGGAAACACGGGTCGCAAGTACTATAAAGAACCCACAATGGCCTGTGTTTGTGCTGTTGCACGCCATGCGTCTCTTGCACGCCATGCTTTTTATGCCCTGAGTTGCTACAATGTTGTTCAAACTTCTCTCGTTTTAAACTTCTGACGAGGTTGCGTGCATTACGAGACGTCGATATATGATAGCACAGACGTTAAGCCTCCGATGCAATCTCAAGGGAAGAAGCCTTGTAGCACTAAACATTCGTCGTTTTGTTACCTTGAACTATGTGGTTTTTAGAGAAAGCTAAATCCTTCAGCAATACTCGCTTTTCGAGAGGGTAAATCAATTCAGAGGTATGACTGCGACTTCATGTTGAAGCGAGAGGAACAGGCGCCGACATGCCCCTCGCGATAGCGTTCTTGCGTGCGCGAGTTTTTAAGCATTAAATGCTTTTAGTTCCCGCTGTCGGCGACCTTCAAGTGGCGTTGAGCCAAAAGCCAGAGCCGTTGTCCGGGCGCTCAAAAGACAACATCCGCGTATCGTTGATGACAATAAAATTTATTCACATGTAGGCATGCGCACAAGTGTGGTATGAGCGTAGAGTACAATATAACGTATCTCACATGCAATACAATACATCGTACTTGATATAAACAAAACAGATGAACGAACAAAATAGTAAATCGTGTCTTGTGGACACTGGCTTTGCCACAGATCAAACACCACTATGACAGTCCACATGCAGAAGCATAAATGTCAGCCTCGAATTCATGAATGACACCCGAGGCACATACAAGTACAGACTCTCTACTCGGGCAAGCAGAATTTGGGCATCATTCTGGCTGTAGCACTACTTTGCCGCGAGAGATGGTTAGATACCGCGTAGACAGGCGGCGAAAAAACTTGGCTTCACCGAGTTTGAACAGCTGTTCTTCAAGATGACCCCCTATGATTACCCGTAGTTTGCGCACTCTGGGGTACAGCTCTATTTGGATGCCGGGATCGTTCTGCAATGTTGCGGAAGCACCACAAAACGTAGCAGACGAGACTCGCAAACCGATCTCGCCTCCGTGGTGCCCGCACAATAGGTATTCCAAATATTCTCGCAACCAGCTTCCAGTAGGTGCGTGCTACAACGCACTCCTTTACTACATACGTGTTGATCTCTGTTTGTGTAAAATGCAGGCATTCATCAGTCGATACCATATGCATGAGTTCAAGCCTGTCTATTGTAGGTAGAATGCCCCACTGATATTTCCAAAGAAACTCCTTCACTTTAGAGGGCAAATCAGGTGAAAAAACGACTGTCGATGTTTCTGTAGTAGCTGTCCCTGGTGGTACAGCCGTCTCACACAACATTTCACAAAGCCTTGAAACTGTTGTCGTCGTACGCCACTTTGTATTCCTCAGTTGCACAAGCTGGCTTTGTAAGCGTGCAGTCGCCACATACTATGGTGCCATCTTTACGCTATCGAATGCAAGTTGCCTGTACTTTGCCGCATAAGCGTTCGACGGTAATTGCCCAGCCAATAAAGGAGCAGTGGCCTACCTGGGTACTCATTATCATCAAGTAGCTCAGAGGTACTCTTAGTGCACAGCAGCCTAGCAAATGTAACTATACACGGCAAGCTCTATTTTGCGCTGGCTTTCTGCAGACGTAAAAATTGCTACGTTACGTATTGCGACTTGTTTAGCCAGAACCATGAGAAAATGAGTGTGCTTACTACGCGTACTGTTGTTGACGGCGGCAGAGCCACCCTTGCAGCAAACCACAGTTTACTGCAAAATACGCTCTTAATAAAGGCAGCCCTTTCTGCTAGCGGTAGTGGCGACGCACTCAGTACTTTCGATTGTGCTTTAATGGAGCTGACAATGTTTCGCCACGTGTGAGGTGAAACACCACTTGTACGAAATTTTATGCCTAATATTTGCATATGCTGGGTCTGTTTATAGCCTCCAGGTAATGTTATTGCAGTGCGCCCTGAATTTAATGCTTCGGTTTTCCTAATATTTATTTTACCCCCTGACAATGCTGCATATTGATTATAAGTACGCAATACCTCTACAAGATTGTCTCCAACCCGTAAGAACAAAGTAATGTCATCCACATGCACTGACACTTTTACGCACCCCATTCCCGGCCTAGTAAGACCCCTTGCAAGCGACCTCTCGCTAAAACGCCTTAAGAACAGGTCAAACAATATAGGTGACAAAGGACAGCCCTGCCGCACTCCTCTTGACACATCAAACCTAGGAGTTTATTAGGTATTAGCTCAGCTAGTGTTCCCGAATACAACATCCGCAGGATATTTGCAAACTTCTCGGGGAAGGTATAGTTTCGTCCCTTACGTCAATGTTACAGTGCTGCTATAACGCAGAAGAAAATTTATTTTTTTATTGTGATAGCAATAATATGGACTTTCCAGGGCAATTTCTGCTCAGGCGTCCGCGCGCGCCCACCCGGGTCACTATATCTTGAAAGCTACATGCGTGCAGGGACACCGTCCGTCGTGCACTGTGTTTTCGCGGCTAGTTCACGTCGATTCGAGACGCTGCACGAAGGTCAATTTGCTCGCCGCTGTCGGCGCGCTTCCTCACTCCAGCGTTTTGACAGCAAGTTTCCATGGTCATCGCGAGAGATGTGTCGATGTTTCCTTGCGCGCGTGTGACACCATGCTTCTTCATTTAGTTAGTATGCATATGTTTACAAGTTTATTCTGTCTTTAAAACTACTATCCTTACTTCGTGCAGCTTTCTACTAATTTGCTATCGCGATCGATGCTTCGCCTTCGGCGAGAAACTGCGACTTTTCTTAACAGCATTGCAAGGAGTGACCTTGCTAGTTAGATTGAAAGGTCTCGCAATATTAAATAGAAATTTCAGGTGGTCGAGCCTCAAGGTTGGGTCAGTTGGCATGGGATGATCCAAAAGCGTTTCAAATGTATAGGAGAAACCACCAAAAGCTTGAGCACAGAGAAAAAAAAATGTGTGAACGGCTTGACGATATTTTGGTGAAAGTATGCTTTACCCAAACATTGACTTCCTTGATAGAAGAGTTTGAACTGAAAGCTCTGTGGTTCTTATTGAACGCGCTCTTTCAAATTTTTATCACCGTGAAATGCTCGCAGATTTTGGAAGTATAGTTTCAGCAACGTTTAAGAGATTATTCTGTTAATGCTGCTGCTTAAACGACAAAGGACTGCCTCGGAGCACTAATTCAATTGGCGCTTTACCACTGACGGACTAAGGGTTGCATTGATAAATGTATTTCATGGCTTTCGAGAATCAGTTTAATGCGAAGCATCATTATGAGCCGAAATGCAAGCTACATTTTCAGTAGGTTTCCCTTTTCATAGCGTAGCTTGCCAGGAATTGACTTGCCAAGAATGAACGCAAGATTCTCCGAATTAATTTTGCTTGGAGTTTTCATTCTCTTTAATTCAGTTGTCCTCAACCAGGCAGATATCTGCCGAAAGTTTACCTTCGTTTGAAAGTCGCACGTGTATTGACGCCGCCCTAATGACGTACTCAAACCAAGCTGTCCCGCGTGATCTATGTTTGACAGCGTGACAGTGCTTGTGACACAGCCAGTGGTGGTGAAGTCATTTTGTACCGTCATCACAATAATGGTATTTGGTATTTAGCCGTCCTTAGAGAGACACTAGACATAGCACTTTTTAATAGAGCGAACCGGTGTTGATGAAAACATTGCCTTTCGCGCTCCACAATCACGCACCATTTCTCATTAATATTTTGTCGGTCTCGTTAATCTCGCCGTGGCCCCCATAGCCTCCCGCAGCCGTGGCCTAGTGGTAGAGCGCCCGCCTCGGCTGCGGGAGGCTATGTGTTCGATTCCCACCGCCGCCGGGCACCCACTGGTTCAAATGGGTACAAGCGTGTCCCGGCCTGGCGTTCGGCTTTATTCTGGGGTGATTCGCTTGGGAAAGGAGCCTGCGCCCTGAATTCCCGTCGACACCAACGTGAGCACGGAAAACAAGTGACATGTGTGTCTGTCATGAAAAATGGTGCTTGAGCATATAGAAAAATTGTCGCAGTTTCTGCTGAAAGGCGAAGCATCAATTGCGATAGCAAATTAGTAGAGGGCTATACGGAGTAAGGATAGTAGTTTTATCAGCTGTATAGACTTGGACATGCAGCAGCACCAGCAACGCGCAGAACTGTTGTCGACGCCATCGGCGTTTTGCCCGCGTTCGCACCGAACGCGTGCGGCGTTTTTATATAAATACGCATTTGGTGCCGCAGCTATACGTCGCCTCCCTCCCTTGGAGGGAAGGGAGGGGAGGCGACGTCGCGTGCTTGCGCAGAAGGCGCGTTTGCTAGGCGCAGAAACGGCGCAGAACGCGCGCTTGCTCTCCGACGTGCGTTCGCTTCCAGTGAAAGCGTGCGTCCCTCGCGCCCTTTCACTCGTACATACAACGTCCGGACGTTGCACATACAACGTCGCACATACAACGTGCGGTGACGATTTCATCACCGTTGACGTCATACGGAACCTCACGGCGACGGCGACGACGCCGACGACGCCGACGGCAGAAATCCGCTTTCGAGTGTCCATATAATTGCTATCGCAATAAAAGGGGTTATGTTGCTTTACAGCGACAAGTGTTGTTCACGTGGAAAGTATCCCAAGCAGGTGACATTAGCTTAGAGCAGAAATGGCTTGGAATAACCGATTTTACGGTAGGACTATAGCTGCTTCCAACTTACACAAACAATGATGTTGGCCAGTCCAGGAAGATTAGATGTATCTGACGCAACCGCGTGTCTGCATACGTGTATGGAAACGTCTACGTTGATGTGATGGCATTTAGTGAAAGTAAACAAAATTATATGCATCACTGTGGTAAAGCATTTATATACCTGCTTTACTAAAGCTTCCCGTCACCTAAATTCCAACATGCATGTCGAATGTACATACGTATTTTTTTCCCGGTGATAATTGTGCTTTAGGCGAACTGCGTTTCTCTGCATTCAAGAGCTTTAAATAAAAGTTCTCGTGTACTTGTGCGATCAGCTGTAATAAATTTTTATAACAGCGAAAAGTTCGCTGTCTGGATATGCAGCTTCAGAAAAAACGTAGAAAAATCTTGTGCTATTTTTGCAGCTGAAACGAAGGAGGAATAGCTAGGAGTACCTAGTAAGCGGCTCCATGAATGGTTGAACATACGGAATCTCGATGCACAAGATTAGGACAAGAACTTTTGCTGAATCTGTAAGTGAAACATGTAATGCGCTATTTCCCTGCGTCTTGTTAGCCCCTAGTTGTTTGCTTGGGGAATTCCAAGACGCAGTCTGGCCCTCCAGCTGGTATTTCTTACCTACAGCAGACCGAATGCACAAATGGAATCATGTTAAAAGCAAGCGACGTGTTAAAGGCCAGATGCAACGAAATTCTGCACCGCGTAATAAGCCCTGTTTCAGATAATTTAGACGTACAGCACCCTTTCTGGAAATATTTACGCTTGGAATGCGAGTGGGCGCTTCTCAAAACGATAGAAAATATCGATGTTTTAACAGCGGAGATGTTTAAGCTTTTGGTCAGGCCGTGGAGCGTTACCAGAAAACTCGGCCCAGCTGTGCGTCGCCTCGCGTTGCCTAGCAAGCACCTGCCACAACTGGTGCGAGCCGTTATATGTTGCATGCCTGATGGCAAAGAAAGATACGCCGTTTGCCTTCAATTGTTCACCTGTCGTTTTGTGTTTACGCCATGAAATTTTCCGACTAACGAGAGGTATACAGGTTCGCTGTAAAAATGATGCGTGGCTTCTTCTACCACAAACACCAGAGTAGTACTAGCGGAGCTGGGGATAGCCTAGTAAAGTAATGGCAAGCTACACACTTAGTTTCCAGGCGCTCAGGACTTCTTCGCGATGCTCTGCCTAGTATCGCGATGAATTCAACCGGCCACGTTCACAAGCCTCCGGATCTTCATTTCTTTGCCTACGTGAACTCTCATCCTTCCCTCAATCTAAACTCGGAATGTTCTCTTCTGCGACGCTTGGTTTCAGCTTCCCGAATGTCGCTTCAGTCTTTCGGAAGCAACAAGTGTCCAGTTCTCCGGTCGAAACCTGCCGAGCCGCCGCCAGAGGCATCGGCTGCGCGGTCACGCGCACCAGGTGCGTTCGGCGCGAACGCGGGGAAACGCGATCGGCATCGGCAGCAGCTCTACGCGTCCCACTACCACATGCCTCACTCTTCCCCTCCACCTCGTAACGGCTATGCTGCGCGATGCTACTTTTATACTCTGCTTTCACTCTCTCTCAGCTCTCTCTTCCCCAGCTCGGCGAAGCTATCGCACAGATGAATGGGGTATGGAGTTTTGTGTTTACTCCACGAAATTTTCCGACCAACGAGAGGTATGCAGCTTCGCTGTAAACCGCGCAGATTCAACGCAATCTAAGAATTGAAGCGTTGGGAAGATTCTTTGACTGTGCGATGTAGCAGCAGCGGCCGAACACACTTGCACAGTCGCATCGACTGCTAGCAGCATCGCGCGGATGAGAGCGATGAACGCAGCTTGTGTCGAGATGAACATTGACGAGCGGCGCATGCGCATACAAGTACGACACGCATCTAGATAAATTTCAGGCTTCGTGCCAGTGTCGCAGTGGCACACCCATTCTGGGGGCATTGGCCAAGTATGGTAACGCGTTCAGTTCCACTTTGCGCAGTGTGCGACAGTGCAATCTGTGACTGTGTGACGATGCAGTCACCCATGTTGCCTACTGGGCCAGACGTTGTCATTTCGGGCGCGTACCCACTGTCCCACGTGTTCTATCATCATCGTAGGCCTATATTTATGTCCGCTGCAGGACGAAGGCCTCTCCCTGGGATCTCCAATTACCCCTGTCTTGCGCTAGCTGATTCCAACTTGCGCCTGCAAATGTCCTAACTTCATCACCCCACCTGGTTTTCTGCCGTCCTCTACTGCGCTTCCCTTCTCTTGGTATCCATTCTGTAACTCTAATGGTCCACCGGTTATCCATCCTACGCATTACATGGCCTGCCCTACTCCATTTTTCACGCTTGTTATCAACTAGAATATCGGCTATTCCCGTTTGTTCTCTGATCCACACCGCTCTGTTCCTGTCTCTTAACGTTAGGCCTACCATTTTTCCTTCCATCGCTCTTTGTGCGGTTCTTAACTTGTTCTCGAGCTTCTTGACTCCTACAATTGACGTGTTCTGTAGATGTCGACAAATACATAAAGGGCGGAAACGGTGACTAAGGCGAAACCGCATGCGAAGAGACAAAGAAACTTGATTTGCTTTCTAGTCATGCAGAGCATATTCACACAAAGGATACGAGGAATTGATAACTCATTGAAATGTAATGGGGTGAATAATTATTGATAATTGGCTAGCTGAAAAATTCACAGCTGAAGCCTCCCACCAGGATATAATTTTTTCTTCATTGGCTGGGTGTGAAGTTCCCAGCGTTTTAATCACAATTTTGAGGTAATACGTTTAGTTTATCAAAAACAGTAAGTCGAGCTTTGTAGGCTATACATAGATCCTCAAGGCTGTCAAATTTGTAACTAAATTCGGTAGCAATTTCTCACACATGTACTTCGGCTTCTTAAACACCGTTCACACTCGCAGACACTGTTTTCGTCGCACGACGTCGTGCGCGCCGAAATGTTCATTGCCGCCCCGCGACTCTCTCCATGCAGCTGCGTTATGCATGCACGAACGCCCGCAAGGTATCTTCTCGCAGGTATGTTCCGAATTGATGGTCAGTGCAAGAGTAATTGATGTATGCGTGTATGAAAAAAAGTGTACTGATTTCAAGCAATCACGGAATGGGGAAGCTTGGCTTTCATGGGGCAGCAAGGCGAGAATCCTGCGTTCGGATTGGCTTGCGGCAAGCTGTTTACGGCGCGAAAATCTGTCTCGGATCGCTCTGTGGGACGAGTTCTTCTTCCGGTTGCCGACAAGTACAGGAAAAACTACGTTGTACGATCGGAAGTACCCCTACCAGTATGAACGAGCCCGTAGCATTTCTGCAGCATCACCGAAAGTTGGTGCCTTTATTTATGTCAGGGCTGATTCCGGAGCATAGACGGCATTCGGACACATCCGCAAAAAAGTGCTGGAACTGCAGGTGATGCTCGGTGGAACAATTCATACACACTGCTGCTGGATAAAAGTACGTTAGAGACATTGTCTAAATATGCCTGATAAAAAAATTACAATGCACCCACAGCTTCAGCGAATGCCACAAATGAAGTATGATATCATGGGTCTGATTTCCCGTCGCTGCAAGTGCACCATAGTGAGCGCGGAATAAGAAAAAAGTTGAGAAAAACTGATATTTTTGCATCAGTTAGGTGCACCTGAAAGTAGCACAGGTGCTTAATATTACCGACATCGTACAGATATGTGCCTACCATTGCCTACAGCCCTCCTGCCTGGCAGGATCGCAAGACTCGATTGGCACCGAGCCCTTTACCTTGGTAAAAGAAAACTACCCATGCCGGAGAACAATACGGCAGAAATTGAAGCGGCTCAGAAAAAAAAGTTATTTTTTATAGCGATAGCAATTATATGGACACTTCTACCGGATTTCTGCCGTCGCCGTCGTCGTCGCCGTCGCCGTGAGGTTCCCTATAGATAAAATCTTCGCCGCGCGCCGTATGCCCGAGCGGAAGCGTGCGGGGACGCGCGCTATCACGGAGAGCGAACGCACTCAATCACCCACGCGCAAGCAAGGAAGCGGGAAGCCAGCGCCGGAGGGAGCGCGGGGGGGGGGGGGGGCGCACTTCTACGCTGCCAACAACCGCGCTCGTCGCTCGTCCGCACCGTCTCTTATCTCCACACGGCTCTGACCTTTACGCGCCGTGCATTCGCCGCTCAGTTTCCGTTGAAGCGATATACCGCACGTACCTTCGCCCGCTGCTGCGGCGTATATATGCGCTTGCTGCCAGCGTTTTGACAGTCGTTGTCTGCAGTCATTCAGTGTGATCTATTCATGTTTGTTTGTGCGCGCTCACACCACGCTTGTTCAATCAGTTAGTAATAGTCGGGCCACATTTTCCAACGCGCGCTACAGGTGTGTCCCTTCGCACGCGCTGCCCACGGGAAGCGCTTCTCATCAACACCACCGTTTCACACGCGCCTCCTCGTGGTCATCGAGTCTCTCTTCATGTCGGTCTACTTACGCCGCAGCACACCTGCTTACTTAATCAGCTCATGTTTACTACAATTCATATTGCTACCAAAGCCGCTCACCTTACTTCGTATGACAATGCTGTGTTGCTGTCGCATTCATTGCTTCGCCCTTAGGGCGAAACTGTGACATTTTTTTTAATGCGAGAGCATCACATGGCCCATTGAGCGAAAAAGCCGGAGTCTGTAGCAGAGAGCTGGAACCTAAACTCCCATTGGCTGCAACGCCACGTCACGAGAAAACGCGTCGTAGCGACGCCACGTCATTAGCGCGCCGTATCTCTCTCCCTCTCTCTCATTCCCCCTGGGCTTAGCAGCTGCGCGCGCCTGCCGTCCTCGGTGGCCGCTGCCGCTTCCTTGGTCTCCCGTGGCGGCTGCTGCTTCCACTTTATCCTCGAACGCGCCGCACGTCAGCGCCATCAGCTGGATCCGGAAAGTGCTCCGGCCACGACTTGCTGCTCCGTTGTAACTAAACATGAGTGCCATAGTGCATATGCGTCGTGCGTCTCGATCGTAGCGACATAGAGAATCAAAGGGGAACAGCGCAGATATAGGAAGAAGACGAAGTGAGACTGAAGTATACATACACAGCACTGTGCATACAACCGTTTATTTTGCCGCTAGACAGGTTTACAAACCAATCACAGCAAGAAAACAAGAAAAGTCACGCACTGATACTGTGACAAACAGGCGGTGAACGACAATGACACTACAGGTCGAAACAAACCCTGTATTGCTTTTCGTTACTTGAAAACACCATATACCGTGATGACAAGGGAAAACACTTTTGCGTGCGATAGCAAGCTGTTGTGTTCGCACTAGTTCGTGAGATATTTGGTCTGAAGCCTCTTGAGTGTCATATGAGCCTCCGAGATAAGCGCTCAGCAAGCGTATCCATTATGGCACTAACCACGGTGTTCAGTGCTTGATGTACCTAATGCTTTCACTGGTTCTTGCTGCTTTGTCTACAGCCTCTTACGTGACATATGTCTAAACGCTGAGAAAAAGGGGGGAACGGCTCAAGAACAGAAAGTTGTACAGTTAAATCTCCGACGCAGTTACCATCATTCGCCGAGTGCATGTTAGATGGCGCCACCTAGCTGCGCCGCAGAAAACGCAGCTTCTTCACCAAAGCACGCAATCTGTCTAACGCAAGCGCGCGAACGTGTAACTAGTGAAAGGTGATTGGTGGGCAAGACACATCCGTATATCGTCGCAACCGCATAGCGAAAGCTGAATTTTGGATCACTAGTTGTTTGAGTCACAGTATTAAGCAAAAAGGCTTTTTTTTTGTGTGTCCCTTGTGAAACATCCTAGAAATAGACACACTCTTAACAACGCAAAAAAAAAAAAGAAAACGCACAGCAACTTCTCGGGGAGTTGTCTAACTATGCGTAAGCATTGCGCCACTTGCTCATTTCGACGCAGCCCGGTGTCATTATCAGTGTTACGACACTTCATCTGGCCAGTACAAACGATAGCGCCTGCGGCGACACGAACTGGTGCGTAAGGCGATGCAAGGTGCATTGATAACGCAAGAAAAGTACTGCAGGTGGCGGCGCCATCTGCGCTGATCACGTTCCGATCATCATAAGCCGTTATCGCTATTTGTCTCCGTATCCATCCGTGTCGAACCATCATGAACCGTGATCAAAGGACTCCGGCAGCGGCACGGACCGATCAAACGTACTCTGGCAGGGCCGCGCAGACCGCATCTTGAAAGTGATCTGCGAAGCGGATCGGGAATACCGACTGCTGGTAACTCCGCGCGCTGTGCTTTCGCCGCTTCTTTTACGTTAAAGCGCCATGCAGCACAAGGATAAAGTCGCTTGCTGCTGCGGGGCTGTATCTTGAAAGCGCTTGTATTACGTGAGGATCGGACGGACGGACGGACGCACGGATGCGCGATAAATTTTTTCGTTCGGTAGGCATGGAAATTAACAAAAAGTGATGCATTTATTGCGTTAGGTTGCAAGGAAATTATATAGTGTGCTCAACCTCTTACAGAAAATGTTCTCCTGCTGCGAAGCACTTTCAGAGGAGAAACACAGGCACATTGTCGTGATACAGAACACTCACACACGCATAAGCAAAAAAAAAAAAAAAAAATCCATGGGGACATATCTATATCACACTATTCAAGCTCAGTAATGTTTATTTGCACCATGACAAGAAAATTCTCACACGCAATAAAGTGTGGACTAACGTGTCGAACGTGCATTGGTGTAGTTTACATGACTCGATGGTTCACTCGATGATATGTGCGTTTGTGAAACTAAGAAGCATTTCGTGTTCTTGAAGAGGCAGTATCCCGACAAATAAAGGGTTGGAGCTCACGGACTGCGTGCTATGACGCGCAGTTTACTAATATTCTTAAATACAATGGTACATAATCAGTGAATGCATTAAAACTAAATTACGAGGACGAAATAATGGATGATAACAAAGAAACCCGACAAAAGTTTAAGGACGTCGTATTGAGAGATGGCTTGCAGCAAGTAGGTCTAATATTACGAGATAGGACGAAGGCAGAGTGGATTAGGGAGGAATTAGCGTAACAGAGATAGAAAGGAAAGGAAAAGGAGGGGCGTCAACTTATGCAAGTGCGGTTTGGTAGTCTTTGGAGGAGAAAAAGGGTTAACTGGTGGAAAGAAAGAAATTTAGTGAGAAATCGGGATGCTTGATCTGGAATTGGACATAGTGAATGCAACCGGCCACCCAGGTCTGTCGAAGTCACGGACTGAAGCAACGCGCGTGCCAAATTTTGAACATGCCACGTGTGCGATCATGGCTTGAGAAGCCCTGCCATAAAACATTATCTGGAGTCCTGTCCGTTTCAAAAGGTAAAGAAAAAAAGACGCTCGCCGTCACAGCTGGTGCAGACTGGTATTCCAGGTGGCAGTGAAAGATGGAGCAGGATTGGTCAGATCATGTAATGCGTAAAAAGGATAACCAGTGGTCTATCGGAATAGTACAATGCGTGCTACAGAAAGGGAAACGTAGTCAGGAGAAGAGGGGGAACCTAATATGGAAATATGCAGTTGCAGGATGAAGAAGGTTGAGGCACGACAGTGTTTTCACTGGTAATCAAGAGCCCCGCGTAACTACCACGCAAAAAGGAAAATGACATACGTACAGTCATGAGCAAAAGTGACGGAACCGTGGGAGTACGTGCCGAAAATCCTGCTGGCGTCACAAGGTGCCAGGCCGCTCTAGCGCGAGTGACGTCAATTCCGGTGCAGTTCGGGTGGGCGTTCCTATATTGTTCGTGGAAATGAGATTCGCACTTGCGTACTGTGGTAGAATTTGCGCCACGAGAGAAGTTACGTCACAGGCACACACCCACGAGACAGACAGGCAGACAAACAGAAGAGTGTAAAAGAGTTCGGCGGAAAGAATTAGAAGTAAACACGCACAGAAATATATATCGCAGGCGAATGGGGCGAAATACCGGTTCCTTGCTTCTCTTATAGACGAACAAATGACACTGCTGGACGTTTGAAGAGTAATAAACCTCTCAATTATTATTTCCCCTAATTGAAGTCCGACGCAACCTGGTGGTAGTTAAACAGATAAAATATATTATTCAGACTATTAACAGAAATGTATATAGCTTGCACAAATGAGCCTGATTTGGAGAGAGATCCAGTAACGACCAAGCGGGATGCGTTCAACATAAACTTCTGGCATTATAACTCTGCGCCAACACCTGCGAGACATGGTGCCCCTCATTGGTCCAACACATTCACGTCCGGCGCTGACACTGACCGACTAGAATTTCAAGCAGCAGAACGACAAAGCTTGCAGCGTGTGCAATCGCCAGTAGCATGAAGAGGCCACCAACATCAAACTGATTATCTGCGCCTCCGTTGTCGTGTTGTTCGTCATCTCGATAAATTAGGCCCCGCTCCTGAGCGGCAAGAAATAATATTTTCAGTGGTTCATACAGCTCGTGGAACTTCATCATAGGTAATACCCACAGATCGATCCTGAAGGGCTCGACAAGTGCTCCTACAGTTGGGCATTTGTTGGGGAAAGGGCTGCTAATCATCGCCCTGGTGAAACAGACTCGGTCACGCCTCAGCGCGCAATGCAAACAAGCAGATTCGTCCTTCATTACAAGTGCTTGAACGCCATGTTTCTCAAAGGCAAATCGAATTTTGGTTATCTGTGAGCCTTGCGTCAATCTGTCCAGTTTGTTTATTACATCGAAGAGCTGCATCGAATTATTGACAAAGCAAGGGGCGACTTCGTTTCTGTCAAGGGCACCCTCGAGTTTCTGCACTGTGTCTATGCGATAGGCCGGGCGCTTCAGCGTTAACATAGATGTCAGCTCACTACGAAAATACACGGAAAGCGGAAGTATCGCCACAAGCCACAAACCAAACAGACACAGAAGTGCCTTGCGAGGCGCAGGCATGAGACGAACGACGTTCGGCTGGACGGCCGAGGTTCCCAGCACTGCAGCCAGAAGGAACATCGCCGCATCCGACAAGCGGCGAAGAGCTGACCAACCTTTGTCACCGATTGCCACCGAGACGGCCACCACTAGTGCAAGAAGAAAAAGTGTGGTAACTACTATCTTCCAAGACTCAGCGGCGGCTTCCAAGAGCGTAATAACACGCTGGCATTCTACTCGAGAATAGAAAGTGTCATAATCGATGAAAACAAACAGGATATCCGCAAAGAAAAGGTTTACGAAGCGTACTCCTACTTCATAGGGCCATATTATGCAGCTGTCAGGTGATCCCCATTCTTTCGTTATGGCGTCCTCAAAAAGGTTCCGTCGTTTGACTGTGACGTTTATTGCACTCAATACCGCAATGATATTTTTAAATTTCTTCTCGTCACAGGAATTACGAGTGCCCCCCAAAGCCACGTTTTTACGGCAAACCACGGTCACTTGTTTACCAGTCAGGCGGTTTACATTCGAAGGGTTAGGTATTCGCAGCTTCGCCAACATTTCTTTTGACCCAGGGTTATGATCCGTAGAATTACCTTGAAGCCAGAAAATACTTTGTATGACGGTCGAGTTCATTCCAAGAACCCCAACTACAGCGCGCGTCGGGAGACGCGGCCGCGAGCTCGTAATGTGAGTAGGAATTTCTGAGTGGTGCCGAACGAACAGCCAGGTCAATACAAAGTGCATTGCAGGATTGCTCGCCTTCCAGATTGTTTCGAAAGACTCTCCAGGATCTGCAGCGACAAGTACCAGTTTCCTGTATTGATGGATGCTTCTCCAAAGATACAAATCGAACCTTCTGTTTTCAACGTGCCACGCGGTTATCGGTCCGCCGAGTAGCCGCGCAAATGATGCGTGCGCTTCGTTCCACGGTTTCTGGAAGGACACCAGCGTGACGTCGGTGTTTTTCGTGGACAGCAATGGAACACTTGCTGGCTCGTCTTCTTCTGCCGTGGACAGAAAGGAACTCGCGGCGCTGTGATGAACTAATGCCAGCGTCACAAAGATTGATGTAAACAGTAAGCACTCCACCGAAGGCATGTCACTGCTGTAGATTCTGAAAGAAAATGAGCAGCTTCTGTAATGTTGCAGGTCGAACGAACGCAGAGATTGGCTACGTTACCTTACACACGCATTTACACGCGTTACTACTCACCTGAGGTGTTCTTAGTCTATCGTATTTGACGTTGTGACCACGGATAATCAGGTGGGATGTTTTCGCACCTGAAAAACATCGTAGGGCGAGGAAATTATTTTCCGCTTATATTTGTTTCACAGCAGCGGTTCCTACATAATTTTCAATGTTATTTCAAAGTACTTGTAGTGCATCGATTTGAGAGACCGCTTATAGTATACCGCGTGCACTCAGTTCTCACTCTGTTCCTCTTTCTATTTCCTCTTTCCCTTACCCCCATTGTAGGGTAGCAAAGCGGATGCTCGTCTGGTTGACCTTCCCCCCCCCCCCCCCCCTTTCTTCTGCTTGCTTTCTCTTTTCACAAAACGAAACCAAGAAGTAAGTGTGTCGTTTGCCTATACCCAGGAAAAAAAACCCAGAAAACTCAGTGTTCGTATTAACCGAACTTGAAGACTGGAGTACATGGACTTATATGGTTTTATAGGCAATACATGCTGTGAGTACTGGGAGTATGCGTCTATCTGTTTGAAGATCACAAGAAACTCGCAGTGCACTAAGGTGGAGCAGTTGCTTATTAAGCCGGCATTCTATTCGCCGCGAAATCAAACTGTAGGTGGCAGCGCCGTCACCGCGTTAGTGTAGATAGTCGGACGACAGCGCGCATTGACAAGGGGCCGTATTCTGAAACGTTCGCCTAGGCGAAATTTCGCCTAGGCGAAATCACCGTGCGCGCTGATTGGCTGGTTGAGCAAAATTGAATGACGTCGGGCTCAACCACCCAATCAGCTCATCCAATTTTGCTAAAGCAGCCAATCGGCGCACGCCTGAAAGCGAAAAAAGAAATTTCGCCTAGGCGAACGTTTCAGAATACGGCCCAAGTACGCGTCAGCGTTTTGCTGTGAGCAATCTGACCCGATTTTCTGGTAATGAAACGCGCTGACTGCAGTGCGCTGGTCTTACATTGCCCTGCAATGCCACACTTTCGCACGAAATGCGCACATCGTTTATATTTACTTGAAGGAACCGCAAACTGTCATTCATTGGGCGACTGGCAGTCTCCCACTCAGCCTCTGTTTCGGCACTTTCTCGGGGCTTTTTGCGTATGTTTGCCTTGCATTTCGCCTGCTCTGTTAATAATTTTGCGCCAGTGATTATTACCGCATTCCCTGCTGGTAATACTCATACTACTGGTTTATAATAATACTCACTGGTTTATAAAAAAGTTTGTATTCTTCTACATCAAAGTTACAGTGAACAAGTTAAAGTGCAATCTACACCATCAATTGATGCACCCTCTGAAGCTGCATTTCTTCATATTTTTCCCGTATTCGCAGCGAAATGCAAACAGTTGATGAGTTTAATTAGGCAAGCTAGGCCACTGTGACATTGCGCTAGTATAGGATCACCAGGTTGCTTCAGACGAGATATTTTTAATCGCCCTTGCATGGTTACGCGCACCACCGCGATGTGACAAAGTTGTAATTATCTGACGAGCTAAAATCATTAGGTAGTTTTATTTCAGCTAATAGTGGCCACTGTCTTGCATCAAGCTAACAACCCTACAATGAAGAGCGAAAGGAAAATATAATGGCCGTGTTATGACGTCAGTGACGTCAGTGCTATGACGTCCTCCGTTTAGAGACAGCTGTGTCGAACATGATCTTCGTATAATGCCACATTTTAGCATTCCATTTGTTGCAGGTAATCAAAGTACAAAAGTGCACGACTCAATTGTGCGGCAAAATTAATTCGCCGTAGTGGCATCAGAACCACAAAAGACATTCTCTGGTCGCGTAGCCATTAAGCGATTATCGCAATTATCACAATGCGGTGTGATATAAAGTGTACGACGTGATATGATGTGAGTGTACGCTTATGACTGTTTTTTTTTCTCTACTGCTCCGTGATGTTCACACCACCCCGTTCATGTTTCGTTATACCATAGTGTTTAGGAAGTCATAAACACACCGGGACCAGTCACAAAAACGCGGTATTCACGTCTGGCTGCTACCACTTCATTTAATTGAAACGAGATAAAATTGCCTTTTGTGATGTTCTCGAAACACGAAGCGATAATGAAGTTGATATGACTTTGGCGATCGGAGGGTGCGACAATCGCACATCGCGTGTTCGACACGGGCATTCACTGATCTTATCTGCAGCGAAAGACGACAGAGCAACGCTAAGTGCTTCTGTACACCGTCAGAAAAAAATGCAGACCAGTAATTTATGACTGTACTACAGCTGCGGAAGAAGCGCCCTTTAAAGATATTCACGCCGTACACGCACGTGTAAACACGTAGTGCTTAGCAGACGACGCTCGGCGATATCCGCACTATCTGTGGTTCAGCCAGTGCCCGCCAGGCGGCGACTCTGCTCGATCTCGTGGCCAATCCCCTGCATGGTGTACGCTCGGTGCATCTACCGGCTTCCGTCAACTAAGCAGTTGAAGGAGACCGGGTACTGGCTGTAGAGTTAATTACTAGTTGGGGTTTCTTTACTTTCAGTGTCACAACGAAGTGGGTTTGAATCGCGAAATTGATTTTCTAGCCGCTCACAGAATCTCATCGATGACTCATTCATTTCAAGTTCTCACACTTGAAAATAACGAATCTCTCCCACTACTTTTTTTAATCTCGATCTGTCGATGATTGGAACTCTTCCTAGCGATTCTGCAGAGCGTAATACCGCTGACGCTTTTGCTACTCACACCTTAACCCTTAGCTGCCTGGGTAGTCATTCCTACATGCAGTACTTATATATGAATGAATGAATACATAAAAAATAAACATACCAATAAATAAATAGGTAAGCAAAAGAGTAAGTAAATAAATAAATAAATACTATTTGAAACTAATCGTGAAATGCGAAAATAATTTTTTCCCACTACGATTTTGCTACAATCAGCGGGTATGCCTAAAAAGAATAAGACGCAAGACCGTTCACAGAGAAAGGCTGCCGTGCACCCTATAGTTCACTGTCCGATGAAGCTCAATTGCAACTTCATGGCAAGAACTGGTTGGTAGAATTCATTCTTATCCCCAATGAAGTTATGTCATTGCTTAGTGATACGTTGTAAGCACTATTGCAGCTTAATTAGGAGCAACAGTGCTGGAAACACTTGTGACCGAACTGCGGAACAAACGAAAGAAGAAAATCTATCAAGAACAAGGGATGGCAATTTGCATATTTTGCTGTCAGTTTTGTCATAAAAAAGCTGAGCGCGTGAATCCGGACCTGGACGTTTGCATAAATGTGCGTCATCGTAGTCTTTGAAAAATGCTTGAAGTAACAGCGGTGGAATAACCCGCCGTGGCGACTTAGCGGCTGTGTAGGTGCGTTGCTAAGCGACAGAACGCGGGTGCCATTCGCGGCCCGAGGCGGCCGCACCTCAATGGGGGCGAAATGCAGAAAACGCTCGTCTGCAGTAGCTTGTCGACCGACACTTCGAAGAACCCCAAGTTGTCATAGTTATTCTACAGTACCACGCTAGGGCGTCCCTTGAAATAATATCCTGGTTGTGCCACTGAATACCTCACAATCGTTTTTTCTTCTTTTTTTTTTTTGGTTTGTGGTCCTTGGAATCAGTCAGAATAAACACCGTAAGCGTCGGCATATTTCCGGGAATTCCTGCATAGGCAAACTAGTTCGTATCGCGATGAAACATTCCATAAACGTGACTCATTTGAACATAGGTAACCTACTTTACTTCGGACGTTTAGCAGACACGCTCAGCTTCTATTTCACCGCTCGAAATAGCTAACAATAACACGCCAATAACTCTACCCACGCCAAGATTGCCGAATGCTCCTTGGAGCTTTCACCTAACGCTTTTCAGAGCGATCCAGCGCGCTGTACTCAGAGATGCCAATTAATAATCCTCAAAAGCGTCTTCAAACTCGTGCAATGTGCCGATTCACCCCGCTGGACAGGTATGGTCATTACAGGCGCTGTAAGAATGCATGGAAAGAGCAAGCATACAAGAGTCTTACAATGTCTTTGAATATAATTGATTGCGTAAGACAGAGCATGGCTCAGCCGATGTTGTTACAAGAGCAGCAAACAGAGTATGCATCACCACGTCGACCATGCTGACTGGAGACAACGAGTTTTTTTTTTTTTCGGGGAGGGGGGGGGGGGCGACTAAGAAAAGCAAGACAAAAGCATGCATGATGCGTTGCCAAGATAGCCATGCAACATCTAGCAAGGAGGCTATGCACGGGGTGTGGGCTTCCAAGTGAATACAAAATGTCGTAACATGTAAGCACGTTATAGCGATTAAGTTTCGCGACATTTATCCCTGTTCCTGCCTTCATCATGAAAAATAATCACAATTTTTGTTGCTAGCGAAATTCAGAGAAACGGTTTTCTCTCCAGGAACGCTGAGTATTTCATTGAGCTTCACTTTTGCTTCCGAGGATTTCCAGCACCGCCGGGAGAGGCGCGTTGGCTGCGACTTATACAAACTCAGCGTGCATAAAATAAGTTTGGACGTCGGGTGAGAAGCCAGTGATGTGAAGGGCCAAGCGGTGCTGTGAGTGGCCGAGCTGCTTGCCCTCATAACTGGAAACGTGTTATAGTTTGGCCATAATTTTGAATTTTATAAGCTGGTGCCAGAACCCACGCGAAGGGAAACACATGGTAGACAGAAATTCCCCCCACCCTCCTCCCCCAGATTCCTGGAGCCCCTGTTTAAGGTCAACGCAAGTACTGTCGTCTATGTCAATTACTGCGAGACTCCTACATTTAAGTTACCTTGCGTACACGGGAGCATGCAGCTTGCTATTAAAAAACGCGCTGGTTCGTCGCATTCGTGCCGAGCATATACGCACAAACAACAGCGTCACTTGCTCTCTCCTGGTCTGTAGACGGTCGCCGTCACGTTCTGTCTCGGATTTGTGATGATCAGGATTAAAAATGAAATCGGCGGGTTTAGGCAAAAGGCAGCTGGGATATCTCACCCTTCTCGGCGGTGGTCAAAGAAAACGCGGCCGACTAGCTCAAGTACTTTACTGAACTGCAAGATGGTTGTGAGCCGAGCTTCTTGGTACGAAGAGAAAACGCGGCAAAGTCATCAAAAACGGGACAAAATGCCAAAGGGAACGGACTGCATGCGTCATCCGTTCTCTTTACAAGTTGCCGCGTTCTCACGCTGTCTGCCGTACAATAGCTTACTAAGTGTAATCGATGGGAACTTCTTTCGGAGCCGCTCACCGTGGAATCGTCACAACTCGGCAATGTCCCGATATGTGAATCAAGGCTACCTGTACGAACCAGGGCTAGAGGAGCTAGACCAACAGCCGGACGCTTGGGTAACAATGATGAACTGAGCGGGACCCGTATCGTGATACCTGTATTTAACTGCATCTACTGTATACGTGGACTTCAGGTCTCTAGGCAACCGCTTCGGATAATACGATCGACAGAGACAGGACGGGCAAGACATTTCCTCTGCTGTGGCTGCGTTCTCGGATCAACAGAATGCAAGCACATACAGACGCCAGCTTCGTGTCGCGAGCTGTTTTTTCAATTTCGGCATAAAGCGGACGTATAGGCGGTAAGTGAACAGCTGTAATATAGCTGTCGGGAAACCACTAGGAAATAGTTTTCAAAAAAATAAACATAAAAACCCAGGCTTCATAAGGTGATTTCGTATACCTGTTTGCGAAACCCTCTCTGGGTGGCTACCAAAATCAATAATGTGAGACGGAATAGTCAGGATATAAAAGCTAAACTCACGCCCATGTCATACCAATTTCGAGTTTTAGTCAGAAGAGCGCGCCGTGGACAATTTCTTACGTACACAGCGAGGTACCTACGTAGATCTATGGACGATATCAATGTCTTGCACCAGCATAAGCACTGTTCAAGGTTTTCAATTCTTTTTATTGTGTATGCTACGGTATATTTCCAGTGATAATTGAAATCGCGTGCATAATCGATGTTGAAAGAGCCCAACGTCCGAAGATAATCAAGAAAAATACTTGAAGAAATAATGAACTGCTGAAGATGTGAAATACAACAATAATTTACAACAAATCAGCTTGCGAATACGAAGCAATAAACACATGTTTTAACGTATAGCATTAAAGGCCCCGTGTCGCAGAAAATCCGGCATTGGTGTTGGCTTTGGCCAGTATCTATGCCGGGAGGGGGGGGGGGGGGGTAAGCAAGCACTTTGCATAACGTGCAATTTCCTTGCTTTAGCTTGAAGAATCGAACTGCAAATAACATTCCCAATAATTATAATAATGACACCAAGTCTGATGACGATCTTTATTTCTTCAGCGTTTTACTCAAGGTAATTGAAGAGTGAACGAATAAATACAATACCTTGATAGAGCGTATTTGTGAATCACGACAATTCCACCTGAAGCCACCTCCTGAATCGAATTCACAATGTGAACAGGGCGCTGAAGGTACACGTTGGACTGGCGGTGCTGGACGCGTGGCGGGGGGGGGGGGGGGGGGAAGTTACAACACCCGAACCCCTCCACCCCCCCCCCCCCTGCCTGTGGTTGCGCCACTGGCGTTGGCGCCGGCATCCGCGGCAACGAAAACCATCCCGCACCCCCCCCCCCCCCCCCCGCAAGCCCTCCGCGTGGCGCCGGGGCCTTAGTGAACTAATTGAATTTCTCAGAAAAATCGTAGGGTACGACTTAACCTCAACGTAGAGACGTGATAGCGTCAGTTTGTAATTTGAATATTCAAGAAATTCTCTTACGCGGAAACTCAAACACAAACCCCTTGTCCAGCAACTGTACCATTCATACAGCGGTGCACGCCGGTTGGTTCTTTGAAAAAACACCATCCAGATGGCGCTCGCCTCATCGGCCGCCGCGCGCGGAGACGAAGTTGCAGAAAAAAAACGAAAGCTGCAGTTGCCGGGAAGCCTGCCAAGCATGCAGGGATCTGTGAATGCTATCGCGTTCCACTCTTATAGTCGAACCTTAAGCGTCCTCCAATTTTTTTCTAATCTTGGTCATGACACAGCGAAGAGTAGAAATTCCAAGAGACGATGTTTTAGGATAAATTTAGTTATGTTTACCAGTATCTTGTAATTAAGTCGAAATCCACTGATAACTACAGTTTGTGGCACTTATGGTAAGTTAACGCAGCATGAGTTAACAAGGCCACTTAGCTGGTCAGTACTTTAGACTTCGTGATTTCAATGAAACAAAGCATAAGCGCCTATGTTGAAACTGACCACTGCAATGACACATGGTGCCTTATAGAAAGCATGTCACAATTTATTTAAGGAAAATGAATATCCCAATTGGTTGCTCGTAGCTTCCTTCCTTTCCACCAAAAATTCTAGAACAAAATGAATTTTTGTTCGAAACAGACAGCACGCATGTCAAGCTACCGTAGAGGTAATGTCAACACATTATTGAAATTAATTGAATTCGGAGACTGCAACTATTATTCGAGCATTGTAGTTGCACAGCAAATGAAGGCTTTGAGATTATGAATGCGTGAAAATCTACGTAGCAGTATAGATACATGCATATATATATATATATATATATATATATATAGTAGGGTCGGTCCACCGACCGAAACTGTTGGGTAAATAATAAACCTAAGATAACCGCAAAGTTGTGCTTCTGATTTTCCTCTATATATATATATATATATATATATATATATATATAGCCATTGCCACACTGCTCAAAGGCTTCAATGTATGTTTTGATTATGCAATCACTTCTTTGCTTTTCGTGTGAAACTGCGAATGTTCATGAGCTACATTATCTTACATGACATGACACAGTACGTCTAAGAATGCTGACAGGCGAGTGACCTGCTCAGTTTACGTCTCTTCCAATTAGGCTTGATGATCATCCTCACAGGACCCACTCGACGCAATCGCAATGCCTGGAGACGAATTATTTGTTTCCGTAAAATGCATATTGTACAAAATGAAAACTGAAAGATCGATAAATTCCTTTGGTTTTAGTAATAGAAACAAACCGTTATTATTATGTAATGCTCCTGTTGAATTCCGTTTGACTATGTTACCTTGGTTATTGCTGTCGGCCTTGCAATGACGCGGCGTCTACTTTTGCTACTGGGGACTTGAATGGCGAGATTATATAGCAGAGTGACGGTGGCGTGTGTGCCGGTATCAACTAACTACTACCTACTACTACTGGCTGCTACTCTGGTTTTTAAATTCCGCCGTGTCGCCCTGGCAGCGTACGGCAGTTTCAAAAAATATAATTGATAAAATTGTATAAAAAATAAAATGTGACGATTTGCGCTTGCTGTGACAGTGTTTTCATTACTGATACTTTCACAAAATAAAACAATCTTGATTGCGAGAAAGAAATGAAAGCGATGTCATTTTCTCCCACCTTTTTTTTTTTTTGAAAGCCCATGGGTTTTGTCCTAAAGGGCGATAGCTGACGGCTGCTCACCTTGACTGGCTCAGCCACTCATGCGTGATGAGAGTAATGCAGAGTGCTATGTGCGTTGTCTAATCCGGCCCTTGGCGACAATTCCCATTTTCACCAGAGTGGTGATTATGGGGAAACTTCGAAACCAGCCGAATTTGCGGGTTGTCAAGGAACGACTGCAGGAGACAACCTCGTTTCAGACGACGAGACGCTTGTCATGAAGAGAAGGGAAGGTGGGGGCCGGCTGGGGAAAGAAGGGCGAAAAAAAAAGGGGTAGTCACCAGCGCTTTTGTTCTGTTTGTGATGCACTTTTACGAAGTGGCGCTTATTGTGGGCCTGTCTAAATGGTGACTTTGATCCGGCCCGTAGTAGGCCTATGGTGCTTCGATGACGTGCCGTCATGCCACGCGCAGGACAATTTTTCGGCGGCAAAGGATCTGTAAACGTCGTATTTTTTTCCTGTAGGACTATCGGTAATTTCGTTCCTCGCCGTGTATGTCGGACTAATTTGGCCATACGCGCAAGTAGGAGCCGTTAGTCCTGGCGGCTCCCAGTGATGCAAAGTGCCGCCAAAGAAGTTCTTCCTAATTAGAAAGGGCAAAATGTGCGCTATCTTATTCTTAACAGCGAAGCTGTTTAAGCCAGCCGTAAAACGTGCGCGTTTTACGAAAAGCAAACCGCGCCGTAGCCATGACAACCAGCGACGCCGCAGCTGCCTGCCACTGCGTTGCCCAGCAACCACCTCGCGGACCGCCGCGCGCTATGCTCGGGAGAGAGAAAGAGAAAATGAGAGCGAGAGAGAGAGAGAGAAACCAATTGTAGCAGCACCAACGAGGCAACGCGCAGAGGTGCTGCCGACTCCAACCGCGCTTCTCCGTTTCGCCGCATTAGCGCCGAACTCTCGCGGTGTCCGTGACTGCAGCAGGCGCCTCTGGCGGCGGCTCGGCCGAGCTCCCACCAGCGGCACGCTACTGCGCATGTGCCGTGACGTAATCTCGGCGTTTCCTCTGCTGTGCGTCGTCCGTACACTGTGCATAACTTTCGCCCCACTTCCCCTATTTTTGTTATAACCAGCTACCGGCGTTTTGTACGCAGGTGGCTGGATCCTTAATGCACTTGAGGGGTATATAAGTACCTACCTGTAAAGTCACGTTTATTTTTTTCCCTCGGTTTAATGCTTGTTTCGACTTCAGATTGGCTAATGGGATGCTGCATAGATCATAGCATACGTCACGGTGCCGTGTTCTATATTTTTTCTATGACAAGAAGCTCAAAATAGCTTTGAACTATGTAGAGTCATATGGAGTTGAAACGTAGCAAATCATGGGACCTCCGATGCTTGAATTTTGTTCTGTGACTGCACCCTGCGATGTTTCGCTCTGAATTTGTCCAAGTTCCTCTGCTCCGCCACGCCAGCCGTGCGGCGAAAGCTATAGATGAACTCACGATGCACATGTTCAGAAGCTGCAGTGATGGAGCCCCCGGCTTCTCTATGGGTTCGTAACAACGGCAGTGCTCACGGAGGACGCCACTTATGTATTGATACACGTTCTGAATATTTCTTGGAGTTTCAAACTGATTAAGAAAAAAGCCGAGAACCACAAACCGACATATCGTGGGCCAACACGTGTTTTTCCTCTGTGCTAAACATTTTTTTTTATTTTTACGCAGGAACTTGATATTGCGTTTGATATACATGCAAACGTGCACACACGTTCTCCTATAAATGTTTCCTGTCACAATAACTAAAACATTAGTTCAACAATGCTTTATATCGCAAGTTCGCCACGTGGTGTCCGCTGGGCCTCCTGACGACCTGTTGAGGCATAGCGTCAATGTAAACGACTCTAGAGCAAAAGTTCCCCATAACACCCGTGCATTGAAATCGACATCATAGAGTCAGCCGTCATTTCAGCAACGCCATACCATTCTCGACTTGTCGTTCTAAATATTTTATCATCGTCGCCTCTTCTTGATGCCATCGTCCTTATTCCAGCTCAACAGAAACTGTGGTGTTCTATCTTGTTTGCGTTTTGAGTTCCGAATATTCCTGTCAAGAATGCTATTACCACGGTATTAACGCTCCTGCCGTTCGTGAGCTGAATTTACGGGCGCGCTGCGCTATAGAACAATAGTCACGAAAGCTACATGACGACATGATTATTGTTGGCGAAATACATGCCCCATAGTGTGTAAGGTGCTTTGAGAGTATTTAGGATGGATGCAGATGTCTAGAATTTCCTGTAACTGTGTTTTATATTGACCTTTTCAACAGTCTGTGTTGTTAACTGGATGACCGCTGAGCAACTGAGTTTGGCGAAAAAATGGAGACATATGAATGGAAGGCTATTTATTATATTGACACGTACACATGTTTATCTTTCACCGGTGGCCGCTTTCAACACCGGCTGACAAATGTTAATGTTTGCTTCATTGTCACTACTACGTGACAATATATGTCAGCTAGCCTGGTGGAAAAGTTTCTTCAGACTTCACTCAAGGAAGTGTCTCGCAATTGGAAACGTGGTAAAGGGTGCCTTTGTAACAAAGGTGGCCGACAGTTTAGTTCACCTCACTTTGGGGGTTTTTATTAGACAAGCAATTCATTAAAAATATGTGACTCTGCTTGAATTTTGAAAGTCTCGCGTAGGTGCGGACACAGGAATGTGAAAAGGTAGATCGCAATCACTGCTCGATGTGAGACGTGTCGAGTCACATTCACATGGCCCGTAAAATGCCACCGTGGCATGTTTTTCTCGCAGTCGCCTATAAGCGTACGTACCACTGAAGCAGCTTTGATGCTATAATGTGCAAGTTAATCCGTGTGGTGACATTATACGTACTTAAGATTTTAACGGAGCCTTTAATATTCTTTTTTGTAAATATAGAAGGAGTAGGTTCTTTGAAACCTAGGCTGTTTCGACTGGCTTTAGATGTCAGCTCCTTTGTCATATTCCCCTAGGACATTTTAGTGTCACATCCCAGGATATTAAATCGAGGGGCCGACAAATATAACGTCCCTATAGCAACGCTCATTCTTACCGCGTACACTTAAAAGCTAGACAAGAAAACTTTGGGAAATTGAACTTAGATCAGACTGCAGACTTCGGTGACTCCTCGTACGCTTCCTGCAAAGTTTTGAGAAATAAAGCGAGCGGAAAAAAAATGACAGTTGGTTTACTTAGCATTCAAGCCACTCGAAAAAGTTCGGATGAATTGAAGATGATTGTTCTTTAAGGTGCAAGCCCTTCATATTATCACGCGTACGTTGTATTGCTTGCATGCTACCTGTGCGCATGGTAATATAAGCGAAGAGAGGCAAACGTTCAACGCGCATGCCATTCTTTGTGCAATCAAATAACGCAACCACTGCTCCTCACGGTCAACAGAATCTGTCCAGACGGCCGCTCCAATCAGCAGAAACTTTTCTTGGATTGGACAAATGAGTTTCGCGCAATGTTATGACCTGCTACTCCAGTCACCTAGCAACTACCATGAGGTTCGATTCAGTAGCCACTGTTACAGAAAGCGAAGCTCCTCGTCCCCACCAAACAACACTAAACTACAAGATGAAATATTCAACTTCGGTATTTCCTGAAGCTTCGAACAATTGAATTACTTCAATTTCAGCCCAATATATATGGTGAAAGATTATAGCTTCCAGCAAAAGAAACGGAAGTAAAACTTCCTGCAGACGATACCGCACGTTTTATCAGGTTATCCAGAGCTGATGTTAAACGTGAGTTTGGCAGGGGTGAAAACTGCAATTTATGTTTATGGGGCCACAATATTTCGATTAAAGAGGAGTTTGGTTTTTGCGTCCAGCATTGTGCAACTACGAGTTGCCCCAGTATGTCACCGGATGCCGCTGCTAAAATAAACATGGTATCACATTACGTGGAGACGTGGGGAGCAAACCAGACGCTTCTCAGGACAACAGGCAGGCTCGTGGGGCCTCAGATGCTTACTCATGCACGTCTACAATAATAAATGGGCAAACAGTTTACTATCACCCACGGTGTAAAAGAGACGGTGCACCTGCAAGCTGTCGTCGCAATAGAAAGAAAACGTCGAATAAGTGGTCACCACCGCAAGGGGGCGGTACGTGTTTTGGTGAAAGTTCTCTGCTGTCTGCGTGGGTCTGCTGCAGCTAAAATCCGAAGACAACTCAGTATATACACTAATAGAATGCGGAGGTTCACCATCTACAAACAGTGGATTAATAATGGATGGAAGCGTGAACCAGTCACCAGTCGAGATGAACAAGAAACGTTTAGAATGTTGGTGGAAGAAAAGCAGGGAAAGAGACTGATATAGGATGGATATATCACATTTAAAAGTTAACTGCAGAATGTAGACACAAAGGTGTTATGGGAGAGAGTAAATTTGGAGTAGACGTAGGCAGAACTCTGGAATAATAGGTATGTATAGATTAGATTATTTGCGCAAGCAGGCTAGGTGAATATTTGTCACCATTCCGTCTCCAAGGGGGGATATGCCATTAGATAATCATAATCCCTGTTCAGCAACACCTCTGGACTCGTTGGTTTTAGCTGGGCTTTCAATAAGAATCGGAAATTTGCGCACCAATGGAAGACATTCACAGCGCTTTGTGCTGCAGCTACATTTGGGGCGTTCGCCATCTTTACTTGGCCGCCACATGGTGTCAGCTACCGCCTGCATTGTGACAGACTGATTCGGGCTTAGCGGTAGCCGTCGTTGGAGATTTCGGGCCTACAACAGGCATTCCCACGACGTGAAGCTGCGAATGGTCAGCGAACCTCCATGCGCTGCCGCAAATAGATCAGACCACGCTAACGGATGATAGCGCCATCAATGGTCCACGCGGATGGCAGTTGAAAAAGGCACGCTTGCTAAAAACCTAAACTTACGCTGAGCCTGTATTCCCCATCTAAAATTGCTAAACGCCATGTATCCCACTCGCTATAGGGCCAACAGCTCTTAGACGACGGCATACCTACCCAATACATATAACCTGCATGTTGCATACCTACCCTAATACATATAACCTGCATGTCCAGCAAACACCGGTGGATCCCTTTGAGGGGTGGTGACTGTCCAAGAAGGGGTTGCCGCCGGAGCAGGCAAGGTGGATGGCGCGGTATTGGCCTGCTGGTCTTGGGACATGGTCCAGTGCAGTTGGAAGAGGCGGCGACCCGAGCGGAGCTCCAGGGATGTTGCGTAGGTGAAGCTGAAGCGAGACCGGGGGCGAGAGGACCGAGGAACCGGACAGCACACTCCACCACTTGCGAGACAACGTTTATGTGGTCACTGTCTTCTTTATACTCTCAAGCGAGAGCCCCACCACCAGGCCCAGAATGGTGATGATGAGTATGTACAGATGAGAATATGAAGTGTATGAATAATGCTCACAATATATATATATATATATATATATATATATATATTTATATATATACGCTGAGCTTTCTTGTGTTGCGACGTGCACTTCGGATCTAAAGTAATTTTACACCTATTCCAGCGAGCGTTCTGCGCACCACGCCCCAGGGGTCGCCACAACCGCGTCTCCATTGAACCCCTTCTGATTCAGGTGCAAGCATTGCATAACTCATAGCCGGTCGTTCCAGCAGTGTTGTGCGGGAAGGCCGAGATAGCTTAGTGTGTGTTTTTTTTTTGTTACAATGTGTATGAGCAAGGGGAAGACGCGCTCAGTCGTAAACTGCAAGAATGGCGACAGAGACCTGAAGGTTTGGGATCAAACTGCGTGCGAGCGTCACCCGCCTCAGCAACACAATGAGGACGCGTGTTTGCCACCGTTGGTCATGTAGCCTTTTACGCAAGCCGAGCACAACAAGCTCAACCGCCAGCGCTCGATAGAAAAATCTACAGAGAAGGAATTTCGAGCCCCAGAGAAGCCTGGAGAAATACATAGCAGCTAATACAGCCTTTTCTGTAGGCAAATCGCATAGTCTTCCAAAGATGTATACATGGTTCCTCTTCTTATCAGTCACTATGTCGGACTCTAGCACCTTGTGGTGTCAAAGGGGAAAGCACCATTTTCCCCGTGAACAATAGCAATTAATACACTATTGCTTGGAAAGCGTAAATAATCAGAATTATTGCGCAAAGGATATTTCATTTACTCACTGTGACAATCATCCGGTATCACGTGCACATTAGATTCCTGTGTCCAAACAGGACTTTCCTTTGTGTGTATATGCTTCGCACAGATGTTACAGGTCAAAAAAGAGAGAGTGCATGGATGTCTCGAAGTTTGGTTAGACATCAGAAGATCATCCAAGTGGTAGCCAGTTGTTCAGCAGAAGCAAGACGTTTGTGCAAGTTGGGCTACAGAATGCAACAATAAGCTTAATATTCCAAGGAAACAATTATTACGCCAAATTGGCATCACAGAGGCAAAAGCTTCTTGAGCTGATAGTTCGGTCTGTGCTTTACGGAGCTGCGCGCAGATTGGCCGATTGCCCACAATAACGGCTAGGCTAACACCACCTGCAGCAGCAACGCAACGTTAGTGCCACCGCGATCACAAAATATCACAGAATGCGGAACTTCGATAAGCATGCAAGTCAACGCTGCGTCCCCCCCCCCCCCCCCCCGGAAACACCAGTGACATACTCGAGCAACTCACACTTTCCATTCGGCATTGCAAATCAATGCTCCGTGCTGTGTAACTCAGCGATTGTGAACGCGTGTCGGATATTCACCCCACGCGGCGCTAAAGCCGCTTGTCGAAACAACCTTGTTCCGGTTTTGCGCTGTGCCGCTTCCGTCCATTTACAACTTAATCCACAAGAATCTCTGTGCCCTTCGGAATTTCGTCTTTGATCGCCAACCTATCAACACAGCGGAAGGCCGGGACATCATCAACAGGGCTCAGCAAGGACTGGTGACAGCGCGGATACACAAGTGCCACACGGTGATTAGGAAGAAAGAAGTCGACGCGTTCTTCGCCAGAAGACAGCTCGAACACCAGGTACCCCATCTCTTTTCATCAATTGATTCGTTTGCAAAGGCGATTGCGTCCTCAGAGGAAAAGAAACACCGCGAAACGCAGAAGAAAAAACTCGCTTCCTTAATCAAGCAAACCGAGAAATCAGGAGTGTTGGACAGGCACACAGTAACGAATTTATCATCGAGGAAGCTCACAACAGAAGAGACTTCAATCCTGGCAAAAGGTAATAAATTCAACGTCACCACAGATAACCTCCCCCTGCCCAAGATTGTCGCCGCCCTCGAGAGCGGCATCCAGCAGCTGGACCATAAAGTGCGGGAACCGGTCAGACTAAAAGCAATAGGCATAATAAGGTGCAATAACAACCACAGAAGAGAAAGAAACTTGTCTTCCGACGAAATAAGAGCGCTGAGATTACTGAAAGAAGACAAGAACATTGTAATCCTACCAGCGGACAAGGGCAACTCAACCGTCGTGTTGAACGTGCAGGACTACGAGGAAAAGGCGTCCACCCTACTTAACAGCCAAGACTACAAGAAACTAAAAAAAAGGACCCCACCACAAGAACCCCAATCAGTACTGAATAAGACGCTGGTCGAAATATTCAGAAACCACCCAAATTCTCGAAATCTTTATCTAAAATTAATGTGCAGGAACGGGTCCGCACCAGCCTTTTACGTCTTGCCAAAACTAAACCCGGAATCCCCTTACGGCCAATCGTAGACTTTTCGTGCTCCCCACTTCGATCACTATCCACATACTTGCACCAGATTATATCACCCCTCACCGGAAGGACAGCATCCCACGTGCGCAACCCCGAGAACTTCATCAAGCTCATATCAAATGTACGCCTCGAAGATGATGAATGCCTGGTCTCTTTTGATGTGATCTCTTTGTTCACCAGAGTAACCCATTCAGTTAGCAATATCCGCAACAAGGGATGCCCTGGAAAGCGACGACACACTCGACGAGAAAACCCCCTTGAGTGTAGACGAGATATGCCGCCTTCTCGAGCTATGCCTGTCAAAACCATTGCCATAAGAGCAGGCTTCAATTTTTTTCTTCTCAGAAGCATGGCCTACCAAGCACCAGGAGAGAAACTGGCGCTCGTGATGCAATTCCCTTTTACCTGGGGGTTATACCAGCTGACCTAGCCGTGGTTACGCTCCGCCGGCGAATGCTGGGTCCTCTACAGTCCAGCGCCCGGCAAAGTCAGCGTGGCTGGCGGCGTTCGGGTCCGGCTAGCGCGGGAAAAGAACATGTCCTATCTCACGCCAGCACCGCTAGACCAGAATGCATCGCGCGCTAGCTTGGCTGACCGGCAGCATGCTGGCCTACAGTTCGGGTGCACTAAAGCGAGCGTGCTGAGCTGGCGCCTTCGCCAAACACATAAGTGCTCGCTCACCGCGTGCTTTTGCGCATGCGTTATGGCAATAACTGATCGCCGCGCGGCTGCGAGCCACGTTCAACGCGCCGAACTATACAGGAGGGGCAAATTTCCGGCGATCCTGGCGTCGCCGGCGTGACGCATTCGATTGCGCCGGCCGGCTGCCTGGCCGACACCACCTAGATGCAGTTGAGTCGGCTTTCTGAACGCATTACGTCACGCTCGTCACTATACGCAGTCCACCGGGAGTAGGCGACGAGCTGCCGGCTCGGGAACGCGTCTCTTTGTGATCGTGGCATGTCGAGCTACTTGGACGTATGATGTGTGCGCTCCGTGTTGCAGTTACTGTGTCGCTTTGCTACTGCTTTGTGAAACGTGAGAGAGGCCACTGGTCATGCCATTTAAGTGCTGTGTGCGAAGGTGCCGGGCAAACTATCCCATCGAGTCGCAGCTACCCGTGTTCTCGTTCTCGGAGGAAGAAAGCCGCCGCCATAAGTTGTGATGAGCTCTGCGGAGGTAGGTGAAGTTTCTAACAACTGTTCTATAGGTAAAGCAGCAATTAAGAAAGAAAATTATCATGCTGCTGCTGTCCGCGAACCGCACCCCCGTCAGTTTTGCTCGACAACGTTTCTCTTGCAGTTTCTTTAAAATAATAATAGTAATAATAATAATAATAATAATAATAATAATAAATGCCGGCGTTTCTTTTTGTTTCATTTTTCCGGCCACGTGCGTTCTGACTACAGCATTCACAAAAACACTTCGGAGAACTATGCGTTTTGTCGAGCATAGAAAGCAGTATTACGGCCTGGAAGGCATACGTAACTTTTGGAGTTTAGCTGAATTTATTTACGATTCCTTTCTCGTAAAGCAAGGAACGCTAGGCTTTGATTGGGGTGAACAAACGAGTGTTCGAATCTCCTCTAGACGCCACTGTAGTCGTTGGCGTGCTAATGACGCTTCTTTTTAACTATTTAACTACAGTAATTTTCGCAAACAAAAGTGTTGATACTAGGCTCCATCTCACGATATGCCAAGCATTGTAAGCCGTGCTTATTTGAGGGTAATTGCCGCAAAAGCCTGCCTTGTCGGCCGACAATGAAACGTACAGATTTTATATTCTTTTGCAATTACTTAGCGCAGTTGCACTCGGAAGTACACGCGGTTACGATAACTGAGGCTTAAAGTAGTATTAGCCTTGTCTGTCCAACCAGGCTTATCGCCAAGGGGATGGCGTGAATTTCTTTCTCTATGGCGTGACTCTGTACTACGCAAGCTAAGAGAGGTATAAAAAAAAAAGCATGGTCGCTTGCGGGTTAAAAGAAGAAAGCTTCGAAATACCGAAAGCCGCGGCATATCACGAACTGCAAGAAGCGTCAGACCACGCTGATGACGTCAGCATCGGAACAAGCAGGCATTTAGTTGTATGTCGGAGGTGTTGGCCGGAAACGCTGGAATATGTATAGTACGCGCCTTAAGCGGTTAGGGCTCGCTTACAGACCGGCGTAGCCAGCCAGCCAGCGAGCGTCGATCGAAGGCCGCGACGTCACGCGCGCTGCGCTGATAAGATGTCTGGAAAGAATGATAAGCGCTTGAATTTGCGACGATGCGCCAACGATCTTGCGCAGTGCGATAAGCTGCTGACACGTGCGCCTCTGCTGCAACGATACAATTGAGCGACAAATGGTGAGCGCACGACGATGGGGAGAAGTTACGGTCATAGCGGTTGTATTATTCTTACTTTTTCTGTGTGTGGATTCCAGATTGGCGATATTCCACGCGTATTGAGGAGACCGTACGGTTAAGCCCATTATAAAACGAGTCGAACAAGAACCATATACGCCTTTAACTTGCATTGTTTAGTTGCATCTTTCAAAGTACGCACTAAATGTCGGAGCTCTTGTACTGCCTTTTTTCCCGCATATTATGCCAATATGCTTGTGCCAAGTTAGACGTCGATGTGACACCCAAGACTTTGAACTCGACATGTTTTAATTTGCATGCATTGTCGTAAGTGAATGCGTAAGTGAATTTTATAGGCACCCTCTTGTTGTAGAAGTTTTAAATGCGAAGCATTTCTTGGCGAACATTTACTACTTTGACAGTATCTATCGATCTATCTAGTCGCCTACGTCTTTGTGCTCTCATGGTCGTTTCGTTAACTTGGTATGTACGAAATTGGCATACAATGACAAGAGTATATGACGAACATAAATGATATGTCATGACATGCGTGTCATGTAGATCATGAAACAGCCGCCTACGTCTTGGTGCTCTCATGGTCGTTCCGTTAACTTGGTAGGTACCAAAATAGGCATAGTATGACAGGGTTGTATGACGAACATAAGTGATAGGTCAGGACATAAGTGTCATGACATGCGTGTCATATAGGTCATGCCAATGACACAGCGAAAAAGATTAACACTCAAAAGCCACTGAAATGGGTTCTGACGTAGGTACTAAGTGAAGGAAACACTAAAGGATGATGGTAGAAGTCATAGTCATGACCATGACTGAGCAAAAATGACAATGCCTCAGCGAAAAAAGATTAACACTCGAAAACCACTGGAATGGGTTCGGACGTGGGCACTAAGTGAAGGAAACACTAAAGGATGGTGGTAGAAGTCATAATCATGAACATCACTAAGCGAAAATGACAATGACTCAGCGAAAATAGATTAAAACTAAAAAATACAATGGAAGAGGTTCGGGTGTGGTACTAAGTGAAGTAAAAGGCTAAAGTTTGGTGGTAAAAGTCATAGTCATGAGCATGACTAAGACTTTCGCATACGAACGCCAAATACTCAGCTATTTCAAGCAAAGTGAAATACAAATGTTTCGTGGAGTACATCTAGTTGAAGAATTAATTTTTATTTCCAATCAATCAATCAATCAATCTTTATTTCGCATTCATTCATTTACAAAAAATGAACGCTGGGACAAGAACTAAAAGCTGCTTGTTTGCAGCTTGACAAGGTTCTTGCCCATATTCATGACAACGGGGGCATAATAAAATAAAGTTTGTACACTTTAGTGTGTGCAATGTACAATCAATGACAGAGTATAAGTGAAAATGTGTAATGTGAAATGTACAATCAGCGTTACAAAGCCGTGTGTTTAGTCGGTACAAATGACATATATGAATATACAGTGTATATCAGATATACATAATTATTTTTCATTGCTGAAGGGTTAAAATTTATCATATTACCTTCTATTAACGTACGAAAACACAGACAGCAAATAAAGGTGTGTATAATTGTCTTGCAGGTTACATCCTATATGCGAAAAGGGTACACATGGTAAAAAAGAAAAAAAAAGTTCTTGTAATTCTGGTTGAGGTACAGATGTATAACTGCATAGAAACACTAGTATTCTTGCACTTTATTAAAACGTAAAACCACTTAATTAAAAGAGGTAAGTAGTGACTTCTCATAGCCAAAGGAACGCTATGAAAATAATTATTCAATTTGAATTAGGAAGTCTCGTATTGTTTTCCTAGTAATTTCAGATATATCGGCATCCTTTTCATGTAGTTTATTTAATAAGGATGGAACGCGATGGGTTAAACCATTTGATCCATAATTCGTACGGGAGAGTGGTAGCAGCCATCTCTTTCTTTCCCTAATGTTGTAGGATATATCTGTTGGTTCTGTTAGGTTGCACACACCCAAGAACGCTTCATTGTTCTTCAATATTCGATACATGTAACGACGCTTACGACTAGATGACCGCTCAAATGAGGAGGAGCCTGTATGTGCGAAACTGGTGAACTGCGATCATATATGTTGTTCTGTTGCAATGTTTCATCATTTGCTTTCACTCATGATTTGCTTGACTGCCTGCCTTCGAGAGTGGCTCGTACCCACTATGGGGAATTGGCCAATGGCGTCAAGAGTGTCGTTGCCGTTGTTTCCTGTCATGTATGCAGCTCCTACCCACTATGGGAGATTTGTCAAGGAATGGATACGCGGAGCGCAGCGGTGTCATTTCGTATTCAAAGATCGTTAGCGCGTGACAATACACGATGACGATGGTGACCCGCACATCATCAAAAGTGTTGCTGTGAGTTTTTGCATATATGAAAGACACGATGCCGGGCTGTGTAAGACACTGAGAAATTTCACGTCAATCCGAGCATTTCTTGGCGTGTTTTTTACCCTTTGCACCGTCAGCCATTTTTTGGTACCATGTTCTGGTCCACGCCGCCGCCAGATTCTCGCGAAATGGGGCATAAAATGCTTTCGTATGCATTAATAAGCTCTCTGCTTTGTTCAAAAAGCGAAACGTTCATAGCCACGGCAAAGAATTGCACAACTACACGATGTAGGCATCGTAGTTTTATCGGCCCTGCCATTTGCAGTAAACATTGGTTTACCAATCAAATTAATGAGCTTGTTGTCAGGCGCGCAAAGGGAAACATAAACAGATCTCACTCGATGACCATGAACACTCCCGCTCAATACACTGGCGTGATGTGCCGGCAATGGGTAGGGAGCGCTTCATGCTGCTTCACGCCTCCCCGCGTCTTGGTCGGCTGAAACTGCGTGAAGTTTCCAGAGAATGCTAATCGCATTAATAGATAAACAGCATTCCAACGTAGGTAGCACAAAAGTGATATAGTCTGCCTTATACTAGAATGTGTCGTCTTGCCGCTCGAAAATCGGGTTCGAGGTCGAAGCAAGACAGATGTGCACCGCTCGGTGAAGTGGTCTAGAAAAATTATTTGGCAGGAATATTCCCATTGCAGCATGCTGGAACTTATCTAGAAGTTATGTGTTGATAGACAAGCCAATCAGACGACGACGTGGGCACGTATAACGACTTTTCATGATGGGATAAAAGCGGCAGCTGTGCTCACGACTGTGCGTGAGGCCGCGTTCACCAACAAAACTGCATTGTATTCGCCTCCTGTAGCCCCGGCAAAAGAAAACCGAGTTTATCTAGATCTAACGCAAAGCAAAGGTTTCGTGAGGGCGTAATTAAATGGTATAAAACTAAATCGGATGCGTACAATGATTTTTATTGTCATTTGAGGCAACATGTGGTCTCGGGCACTGTTTATGTTCACGCACTGCACTTGTCATACCGTCAATGCAATGCATTATTTATGTCTGCGCACCGCATCGTTCGCAAGCTATTCTCAAATGCAAACTGCCAATCGGACGAATGCGCATTGAGTCGTACACGCGCAAAGATACCCGTGTTTCATTGATATACAACGTGCACAGATTTGCACAATAAAACGCCTACCCATACGCAGATATCAAGATACACACATGTGAAAACGCGTTTGCATAGTTGAATGCACACATATGCTCGCAATTATGAAGGTAGTAATTATAATGTAGCAATGCGCACCCAACGCCAGGCTCTGACTGCCTGGATGAGTTTAAATCTAGCCGAAGAAACATTGGGGCCTTCTATGCGGGGTTGCAGTCTGCCTTGTGGCACTTATGGTGCGTGTCCCCTATTCCAGAGTCTTTTGAAAGTGGCGCGAGTATACAGTTGCGCCGTCTGTGCGCAAATGAAAGAATCTTTAAGCATACGATTACCGTCGAACGACACCAGATGGCGAAAGGGTGCCAGCGGAGTTGGGGAGCTTACATCCACGACTTTGTTTGCATGTCCCCCTTGCTACCCACGTAGCGCCGTCAGGAAGGGGTCGCCAAAGGAATATTAGTTTCTTCGACCACATATTATTAAAAAAAAACGCCGATATTATTGGATTTGTAAGCGCAGTGTAAATCACATAATAAACAAGCAAACGTTGTCAATAACAGTATACAGAGAGAGAGAGAGAGAGAATAGCCTTAGTGCTGCAGTGATTCTCACTGATGAGTCATGCAATAATAAAACCGAGCTTTCTTTGAAAATACCGCGGAAAGGCGTCTCTCGCGGCCATGTACAGGGTCGACCACAGCTAAGGTGAACACCTCATTAGTATTCAAACTGCTAAAACTACAGCGTTTATTCTACTTCACGAGTGAAATGTTCGTTATACGATGCGTAATCATGGTGTCGATAAACACAATAATGATTTTTCGAATCATGTACTGAACATCAGCTTCTATGATGTCTTGAATACTAATGAGGTGTTCATCTTAGATGTGGTCGACCCTGTACAACCGCATAAATGTTTTATGATGCGCACACAGGGCTGGCGGCACCAGATGGCGGTGTGCGCCCTCTGTATTTGCGTTTATTTTACCAACCTTAATTTAACTGAATATTTTACTCGTAATATACATATAATTTTCCCCCTATAGCTCCTTTTTCGTATGAAATATTGCTTTAATTCTCTTCCGTTAACCTAAAATTGTGTATAATGTCATTACACGTAAATGAACATTCATTTGCCTTGTTACAAATCAGCATCTCCTGCCTTTCCTATACAGTGAACGGCCAAAATCTGCCCCAGTTAGAGATGATGATGAACTACAACACTATAAATTTTTTCATTAAAAAAAAACGCTCAAGTGGTGACGTCCGGTTCTCACTTAGGCACTTAAAATGCCGGACGGGAGTTCCGTCGACCACATGTTTTTTTTGTTGTTTTTTCGCAATGTGTGTTTGGCAGCTGTAGATAAAACCTAGCTCTTTTGATTTAGTTTAAATCGGTTTGGTTCCTGCTATCAATTGCGTTGTCGGGCGTGGGATGCTTCCTCATTTGTTTTCACGGCAAACTAGAAAATTTTAGGATGTCTCGCCTACAGCTACTATAAATTATTTAAGTTTGTAAATATGCGGTAGCTCGCCGATAAGGTTTCAACGTTTGTGTTCCTTAACTCCGATGATGAAGAACGTCACGTCCACTCATTAGCGGCGGCGATCCCCTAAGACATACTTGGTGGAAAAAGAGAACACAGAAAATAAACGCTGCGCATAATTTATAGATCTATACTGCAATTAGGTTTCACGGCGCTTGCATACCTAAAAGATGCGCGCAACGCATTCCGGTCCTATAAACGTGAAAAAAGAGAGAGAGAGAGAGACCAGTGTAACTCCCGGCTATATATTCTTTCTTCTATTTTGTAGTAAGAAGACAAAATACCCTATGTGCTTAATACGTGCATGCCCTATTACCTGTTCTGCCGTCAGACGCTGCCGATTCCGTTTCGACAATTACATTTTTCTTGGCATCTTCTCCACAGCGCGGGGAATAACGCATGCGCACGGAAATTGGTTTCCGTATTCTTGCTTCTCGTTTTAAGTGGCGCTCCAGACTTCTCCACCATTATTGCTCATCGCATCGCTGCCTGCCGTGTCTGGTGTTCATCCCTATTTTTTTTTCTTGCCTGCGAGATAGCAGGCCTCAATCTGGCGTTGCAAAATACACGAGCTGTCTCGCATTGCCTGTGGTGGCATTTCAAGCTAGAGGGAATTCAGGATAAACTGAAGGAAGCACTCGCACCGCTTTTGCTTTTCTAAAAAATATATAATGAGGACTTGTGTGGCGTACGCACGTGCGAACGAAATGTAGAACTCGTGGAGGAGCTGGAGCAAACGCTTCTGTTGAGGGAAAAAGAGCTAAACAAATGGAGTTGAGGCGTCGGCGTGAATATTTAAAAGATACGCAGCCTGAGCGTGGGTGGTTTCGTGGAAAAACGCGTACGAAAATTAGACAACAGGTAATGTGAAGGTAATTGCAACTAAAAAAGGAAGGGGGGGGGGGGGAGGATTATCTGGTGTTTTGAGATTCACATTCTAGGTAAGAAAGAAAAGAGGCGAGAACTCTTTATTTTAGAGTTTGCTGATTGACAGGGATTGAGTTCGGACAGGGATTGCGTTCGAAATACGTCTAACCCGGTTGTACAACACTGCTAAATCCAATCGAAGTGGTCTGAAAATTGGTTTTACCTAAACTACGAATAACGGCGGAATGAAAGCAAAGTTTTAATGTGTACCACTTTGGAGCATGTTACTTTCTGATTTAAAATCATGTGCAATGTACTTATTTTGTCGATGTCTTAAAATTCATTTAGGAGGTCATGTGTCGGTTTGATATCAGTTTTCCTTCTTTTGATCTTTTTTTTAAACAACCTGTATTTATTCTTATTCATTGCCATAATTTTTATTATATCTTCTATAATGTATTTTTATCCCGCTAACCCGCCATTCTCTGCTGACCTATGTACTGATCCCTTGTCTACTTCTTTTTAGGAGGTCCCCTTGACTGTTTTCACTTTGGGACCTCTGATTGCACACACATCCTGTACAAATGTATTGTAAAAACGAATTGTTTCAGACAAAACTTAAAAAAGGCTAATTTATCTCTTCCCTTCGTGCTAGCCGATAATAAAGACGGACTTGAAACTGTCATAGCTTACTCTGGCCGGTGGCCTGGAAAAAGCAGGCTAAAGTACGCATGACATTATAGTCAGTTTACTGTTGCGGTTCAGCGCCAGTTCATCAGTCTTCCGCGGATTGATCGTCAAATTAATATAAAATTTGTGCAAGTAATTATGAGCTGATTCATTTGAATGTCCAAGTGAACCAAACGTGACGGCAAACGTAGTTTGTCAGCCCTATATGACTCCGTAAAGTAGGCATTACTCGCATTACTCCGCTCAGCAGTATTGTTATAGCTCCATGTTCGCTATAATAAACTAAAACATCTTTTTCTATTGGCATGAACCATACGGTAGTTTGGTCTCTCTAAGTATATTACACAAGGCGGCAGACATTACTCGCATTGCATTTCGCAGTGTCGAGGTGTGTAAGTAAAATCCTTCATGATTATTATTTTTGTTTACTTTAGGATACACGTTCAAAATATGACAAATATGAAGTAAAACAGTGCCAGTACCTAGCTGTTCTTAAAGATCTGCTGCAAAATACAATAATCTATCTATCTATCTATCTATCTATCTATCTATCTATCTATCTATCTATCTATCTATCTATCTATATATCTATTATCTATCTCTATCTATTTATTTATCTTATCTATCTTATTTATCTTATTTATCTATCTATTTATCTTATTATCTATCTTTATCTTATCTATCTATCTTATTATCTTATTTATCTTATCTATTTATCTATTATCTATCTATCTTATTATCTTATCTATCTATCTTATTTATCTTATCTATCTATCTTACTATCTATCTATCTATCTATCTTTACGTGCATCCATCTTATCTATCTATCTATCTTATCTGCACTGAAATGCATTTACGTGCATCCATCTTATCTATCTATCTATCTTATCTGCATTGAAATGCATTTACGTGCATCTATCTTATTTATCTATCTTATCTATCTATCTTGTCTATCTATCTATCTAACCTCGCCTCTTACGCTGATCCAGTGGCCCAAGTTGTCTACTTGCTTGGGCCACTGTTCCTATGTGTTCCTAGCTATGTGCTCCTGGCCTTGATGTCTTCATGGAAATTCCAACATCGTTAGTCTAGGCCACGGTGTAAGATATATGCTCTTTACGTAGGGACACTTCTCGGCTTGCTTGCTAGATGCGATGGTCCAGATAAAGTAGCAAGGGCGCGCGTCTATCGGGGCGGTGACGGCAGCGGATACCTATCGGCGGAACGACGCAACTTCAGTTAGAACGCAGGCGAGAGCGTGCGCCGACAAGGAACGCGCGCATGCCCTCGACCCGGTGACCTACTTTCGTGCGTCACTCAATCATTTCGGATTTCCCGCGAACCGCCGGTTGCTATAACAACGGGAGATTAAACCAATAAAAAGCTTTCTGTGTTGAAGTTGCGTCGTACTGCCGATAGGTATCCGCTGCCGTCACCGGGCCGATCGTCGCGCGCCTTTGCTACTTTATCTGGTCGATCGAGTCTGGCGAGTGTCCTCACCTAAGAGTATATATCTTACACCGTGGTCTAGGCTTCATGATCCGACTCCCGTCATGGCGTCTTCGTCACGCCTCCTACTCTAGCCTGGTGGTCCAATAGCTTGGGCCACTTGGTAAGTGTTCGTGGTTGTGATGCAGCCATCACGCCATCGTGGTCACGCTGTCGTTTTAATCATTGTAATCACTTCAGTAAATGTCATCCCATTGTTGTCATGATAGTCATCGTCATGCCACTGTAATCTTTACGCTCGTCCGTCACACCATTGTCGTGATGCCGTTGTCACGTACGCCATCGTTGTCATTGCGTCGTGGTCATGCATTCATTGTCGTACCGTCGTCCTAATGTCACCGTGGTCGTACTAGCGTCGTCATTCTGCAGCTATACTCACTTACCATATTTTTAAATTCCGTTAAAAGTTACGCGGGACACCAGGTATACTTCTTTAGATGTGAACACGTCGCAATGAATGCCGCCGCGAGCGCGTCCACCTAATGGCGCCCCTCACGCTTACCTAAACAGACCTAAGATCGTAGCGTCCTCCGCTGAAACGTCGGCGGCAGATATACCGGAAACAAGTGGAAAAGGGCACTTAGGTGTCCCTACGTGGATAAATGCGAAAGCATTGCGACGTCGCTTCGATAACGCCTCGGCCTCCTTCGCGTACCTGCGGGGACGTCGAAAGGAAGCCGGGCGCAGCTACTGACTCAGAAGTCGAAGGTTTGTCCATCGGAGCGCACGACAGGACTCGCCGAAATCACTGCGCCGACTGGCAGGGCCGCGACGCGCTGCGCTATATGTATATTGCCGCACAGTTACCGCTTCACGGCAGCTGCTGTTTACGCGACTGTAATCTTTACCGAGAAGCGCTTGCAATGAACGCGAGCTTTCTGATTCTTTTTTTTTCTTAACCCCCCCCCCCCTCCCCCCGCACAGCCGGCGCCGAGCATGCGCGGACGGCAGCGCCATCTGGTGGTGCTTCTTGCAACCCTGCACCCACGCGGCGCGCGCCTCTCATTGATCGGTTGTGACCACGTGACTTTTTGTACCATCTCCGGGGATGCCCTCCGGATGTTCCGCTTCATGAGCCATAATATTCATTTCGCGCAAAAAAACAAGAGTGGTCTCGTTGCCATGGCAAAGCAGACAGTCGGCTTGGTTACCGCGCACAGGACCAGCGCGAATATTTCTGCCTTGTCTGCGGCCAGAGCGCCGTTGTATTCTCCGCGTTGCCCTACGTGGTGTTAACCGCTTCGCGAGGGACAACATGGGACAGGACAGTGCCAATGATCATTCGCGGAATACGTTTGAATGGCGCGCCAAAAGTATGTCCCTTTCGTAGCTCCTAAAATGGGCTTTTTCTGACTTTTTGGTGAGGTTGGGACGAAGGCACGCAGTCGTGTCACATTGTTGTTCGCACAAACAAGGGCGTGCTGTCAAGAATGCCAGAGCAGCGGAAATTGCCCAGTGGCATTGCCGCCTCTCACGTGACATACCTTTAATCGGAGAGTCATCTCGTGGAGCCTTTTCGGAATAGAGAACATTATCAGGCGTTCCTGCAAGGCGCGCTGTACACACCTAAAGAGTTTCTTTCACTATGGCTGATGGCTGATTGCTGAAATTTCAACAGACGTCAGGGGCAACCATCCACGCTCGATCAAGAACGTCGTAAAATGACCTTTCATACCAGAAAGCTAGCGCTGACGCGACACGGATGACTCAACAAGACACCGAGACGGTTAGAGTGAACAAGACACGCGAGTGACGCTACAACTTCTGTGGCGACAGACCGTACGCCATAGTAGTATCGACTGAGACGGTGAATCGCTTGTTCTGTTAGACGTGGCAGGGTCGCGAAAAAGCAATAAGAAAGAGCTTGCAGCAACGCGGTCGCACCTTCTGTGCCACCGTGATTGATGACTGCTATCCGCTTTCGTTGTTCAGGGGAGAGCGCCGGGCGTCGAATGACTTCCTCCGAGCAGGCTTTCAAGTGACAGCACATCCCTTCTACGAGCCTGCGCGACGGATGCCAAACGAACGGATCGAAACTACCCGTGGATTGAGTCATCTTATTTGCTTTCGCCGTGCACGTGCAAAGCGGCAAGCAGCAGGCCTGAAACACACCGTGTCTCCGCAGAGACGTGCAGCTTGATTGGAGGAACGAATGGGCCACCGCCGAAAGTGCAAGGCCCATTAGCAACTCCCCTCGGCCATCTAAGCCGTGGCCCTGAATACGAGCTTCAAGAGAACCTCCAGTCGGTGGAGCCTCACCAAGAACGCTTCATGGTACACTTCTCTGAGAACTACGCTAAATGTTGTACTGGTGTCAGTCGTGAGCACAGCAACGCGAAATCGTGACTACGTCCCCGTGGCTTATCCTAAACCACGCACGCAAATCCTCAACGTTCAGAACTTTCGGTGTTCTCGCCAGCTTTTCAACCCGAATCACTTGGGTACGGGACCAAGTGCCAGATGAACAGACCGATAGATGAACAGAGACCATTTGGAGTGGCCGAATTTGGCACCCACCAACGGACTTCAGGTTTTGAACGATCTGCATTGTTGCAGCGTCGACAGTGTGCAACATGATGAGGAACCCCTGTGGTGACTACGCTTTTTACACCCTGGCGTACGAGGACGCGGTCCCGACGATGCGGTTATTACTGCTACGGCATGTGGATACTTATCCTTCTGCTGCTGGTGCATCACGCCTAACCGAACTGTCTGACCCGGTCGCGAGGAGGCCAGCTGCGGCAGACTACTGCCGTGAGAAAAGGAACGCAGATTGTTTCGGCCTCTAACCGAAGCGCTACAAATAATGAAACCAATGATACTGACGTCTAAGCGCCGTTTGTGGAGTAAGAGGAGAGATAATCTGAAAGCTTCTGTCAGCGCCCTAAATATTAGTATCTTTTGTCGCTTCCTCGCATGAAGTCTATTTTAGCATTGTATTTTCATCGAGATCCGTCTCGCCCCTGCCGGCGTTCATTTTCGTTTTCACCATCTACTACATGTGTGCACCTACGTGATGCCATAGAATCAAGAGCAAGCAAGAATGCAGGCAACGATTTGCTTCGTTTATGCGCCCGACGCTGTCGGAACGCGGAAGCCCGCAGACATATCGATCTAATCTACGCGCTCCATCGAAATGATGGTTCTACGTCGCCTCATAGGGTCATGGTTTTCCGCATGCTGTAGTTAACAACGTACAGTGTAAAGCGAAACTGAAGGGCGTGGCGACGCATGCTGAATGCGCAATAACAAGTTCCAACAGCCCACGTTGCACCTCGAAACAGAAAAGAATCACATGACCAGGAGCTCCTCGTGAGCTTGCGATGCGAGCGCACAGATTATAGTGTTCTATCTCGAAAAATCGCAATGTTATAAAGACGCGACGCGCCCATAGATTGATTGCAAGCTCTTCGTTATGTGCGACGCTGTCCTGTAGAGAGTTGAAGGTCTGTCGGCGCACGGTTCGCAATGAATGAGCTCGTCGAGTCAAAGGTCAAACCGCATTCCGGTTTGGCTGACTACGCGATACCGCTGTGCCGCTTCCTGTTGAGAATATTGAACAGCGCGTCCTTGGGTCAAAAGCGCCGACTTCGTCTTAAAGCTGCGCTTGGCGCATGATGTACGTCCGATATGCGGTAGCCTTATCTAGATAGATGGAACTTATGTTTCTTGTGAATTGCTGAGCATTCTCCGCTATCGAAGCAGACGTACGCGAAATTATTAAATGGGGCCCATTTTTCGTAGCTACGGAGTGGCCGTAATCTTGACGTATGGTTTCCTGTTTTTCGTTTCAGCGATTGCCGAGCATTACTGCAAATCTTGCAGTAAAGCAAGATTATACCAATGTATTCTGCATGTGTTGCAGGTACGAAACAAATAGTGCAAATCTGCGAATGCTGCAAACGGATGCTACGCAGAAAAAAAAGCAAAATGAACCTAAGACAAACAATTAAGCGGAAGCTTTAGCTCGGGATCAACTCCGATGCCCACCTATTCAAATAACTGCAAAACGCGGAAAATTTTTAGGACATCTGGAGTTATTTTAATGAACTTTATTGCATTTAAGAGAGTAATCTGAATTCTATATAGTGACTGTGGGGAGCAAAATTTTCATTTATAATCAGGAATTGTTTTACAAAAATTGCTGAAAATCATTAAGTTCTGAAACATAGAAGCACGAAGTTTACAAATGTTTGACTCTGCACCAAAATCAGATATCGCACTTTTGTAAACAGCATTCATTAGAGCATGTATATCAGACAAGCTTGAATTAATAATATTCAGCCTAGATGAATTTATTACGACGTTTACACAGGGTTTTGCGAAAGCGCTATTCACAAATTAGAGGTATATATCAGAAAATTGTGTGATACATCAAATTTGCCAGCTTCAGATGTATTATCGTGGGCAGTTTACATACCTGTGATATCGCTTTTCGTTTCTGCTTTAGAAAGTTGTAAACTTGAGTGTCGTTTCAAAAATTTCGCAATTTTCCTACATTTTTGTGAAAAAAATCGATCACCTAAATAAAAAATCTTTCTACAGTCACTATATTTTAATATTTTTCTTGAAAATGCAACAAACGTCATCAAAGCTTGCGCGGGACTTCGCGAGAACAACGATTTCTCCATTCCCATGCACTGTTCAGACAGAGTTGTTAAGCTAAAGCTTACGCTAAGCTGCATGATACATGCCCTTCCCCACCACTGCCACCCAGTTAGAATAGTTAATCTCCCTACTGTACCCGTCACCGTCGATGAGTAAAGATGGCGTCCTACTGCACAGCACGATCTCGTGGAGTTTACTCCCAAGTGCGGTGGCTTCATCCCAGTGTGCGCAAAATGCAAAAATGCATTACTGTATACTGGGTGTTTCGCGTAACTTGGACCAAACTTTAAAAATATGTAAATTCTACGTAGCTGAACAGAACCAAGGCGATGTTGTTTGCCGTCGCTTGGAGATACTCGGATTATTTTTTGTATTCCGCCTAATTACATAATTAGTCTTAATTAATTATTCAACTTCTAAAATATTGTAAATACAAGAAACGTGTCAATGAGAAAATTGTAGAGGAACATAAAAACTTCCGATGCAGCTTTCTTTTGCTCAATACGTGCTACGTAAAAGTGTTTTCCCGAGCGTGAAGGAAGCCCGCGAGTACACGTAAAATTGCTGCGCGATCCTGTCCGTTCGATGCACTTTGCGTGTTTTCGCGGTCTTCTTCACTCCTTCACTTCTTCTTCTTCACTCTTGGTGCCTTACCTCCCACTTCAATTGCTGATTCTTAAATCACCCTAGTTACGGTTTCATTCATTACGTAACTCTGATGTCTTCATCTTCCTTTCTAAAGCTGCATATTTGTTTGCGAGCACCAGTCTGAATTCGTCTGCATTTAGCCTTACTGCGTCTAGGTTGGCATGTTTCCTTCTTGACTGATTTTACTCTTTCTATCTTCAAATTGAGAGGAATCTGAGACCTGACTAACCCATGGTCACTGCACTTTACCGTACCTAACACTTCTACATTCTGCACTATGCGGGAGCAGAGAGTATGAAAATCTACGCGTATTTCATTTCTTGTTTCTCCATTAGGGCTTTTTTCCAGGACCACTTCCTGTTACTGCGCTTCCTGAAGAAGGTTGTCATTATTCGGAGCCTATTCCTTTCCGTGAATTCCACCATCCTCTCACCTCTATTGTTCCTATAAACGATGCCGTACTTGTCAATCGCTTGTTCACCATCCTGCTTTTTGCCCACTTTTGCATTGCAGTCGCCCATGACTACAGTATACTGAGCTTGCACCTTTTTCATCGCTAATTCAACATCTTAATAAAACTGTTCTATTTCTTATCATCGTGACTGGAGGTTGGAGCGGCTTGTACTACCTTTATTCTATACGTCCTATTCAGCTTTATTTCGACGATTGCTACCCTTTCGTTAAGGCCGTAGAATTCGTCAATGTAGTCCGCTATGTCCTTATTGATTGAAAATCCTACCCCTATTATCTCTTATCTGGAAGACCTCTGTAGCAGAGGACGTGGCCTTTAGTCAACACTGTATATGCCTCACCAGTTCTTCTCACTTCACTAAGGCCAATAATATTCCCCACAATGCCTGATAATTCCTCAAAGAGCCCTCCTAAGCTAGCCTCACTCTAGAAGGTTAGCGTGTTAAACGTTGCCAGGTTCTGTTCCAGTGGCGGCCTGTCTGGACCCAGAGATTCTTAGCACACTCTGCCACGTCGCTGGTCTGACCACCACCTTGGTCAGGTGCCCCGCAGCCGCTGGGGACTGAGGGCGACTGGCTTAATTGCTAGAGTCACGAGGGAGGTAGTGGCCAAATACTGCACCTGGGAGGCCAATTCCTGTTCTGGTGAGGGAGTGTCGTTGTCGAAGCTTAGTGGGCACTCCTCATTTGGTTGCACCTGGACAAGTATAGCCCTACTGGCTATAGGATTTTTTTTTGCCGGTGTCAGACGCCACTCCAAGCCTGAAACAGGTAGGGGACTGGACGGGGAGGATTCGAACTTATGACCTTCACATTAGATGCCCGGTGTTCATCTCCTCCACGCCACCACTACATTCTGTATACTTCCCTGTTATTTAAATTTGGCATCGCGGGTTCTCCTACCTGCCCTACGTGTCTCGGAGAGTACGTTTACTCTCCCTGACACATAGGGCGTGAACACAGAGCGAGAGAACTAACGGTAGACAGGTTAACCAGGTTTCGTCTGCTTTGTTACCCCACACGTGGGGAAAGTAAAGGGGTAGGGTAAGTAAAAAAATAGAAGGGATAAGAGGTGCTGGGTCGGTCTCAAAGTCGCTCGCAACGCCCAGATGTCTTTAGGAATCGCCTCAGGACTGCTAGTGGGTCTCTGTGGGAATGAAGGTCGACTCTAGGGCCCCAATATCAACCTTGAGCGGTCTAAAGTACCACTAGCCCTCTAGAGTAGCCCGTCTGTGGTCTTCAAAAGAGGGCCAAATCGAGAAAGTTAGGAAAGGGTGCGAGTTAGGCTGCCATAGCTGTCGGTAAAGACTGCCATCAAAAAATAAATCACTGAATTGCCACCACAACCCAGTTGTTCTTAGAGTGTAGGTGCATGGCGTTCCCTTCTTTTCCAGGTCACAACTTTTTTCTGCAGAAAAAAAAAAACGAAAACCGTCAAACCTCTCCGGAAGTCAGTACCATAGGGACAGCGCCGAACCGGAATAATCACGCGGCGATAATCCTTCCTGATTACACGCGCCAATTACGCAGGCACCCGACCGGCTTACAGCGGGGATCAGTTAGCGGGGCTCGGCGCGCACAGAGCCGCAGTGATGAATCTTCACTCTCACGATCCTATCGCCTTCTTGCTGTGTTTACTCTCTGTCTGCCGTATTCTGCCTTACCCAAAATCCCGCATAATAAACGACGCGCTTTTGAGGGCGCTTTAATTTCGCCAGCGCTCCGAGAGACGAGTGGGACACCTCCTAAGCACAGTGTACCGAACGGAGCCATGAATGGATTTTGGAGGGTGGCACGGGGTCAAGATAAACGGGCTGTGTGACAATGGGCCGAGGTCCATCAGGGAAGGATTAGCCTTGTCGAGCGCGGCTTATGGCCCCTGCGTAGAGTTTGGGTGCGGGCAGTTTGTTCCAGCCTGAAGGATTCAAGGAGAGTACTCACAGCGCGAACAGAGACATCTAACCCTGGGCGCGGCTCGGAAAATAAAAGTAAGGCTTCCACGGTTGGTGCTGTTTTATTCGTTTTACGCGACATACAGGACGATTGCAAAAGAAGGCGGCGTGAGCGTTATAAAAGGGTGGGTGAACGTTGCTCGAACAGAAAGGGGTAATACTGCTGACGCCGTTTCGAACCACGGTCTTTTTTTTTTTTCAACCGGAGCTTAAACCAGCCTGACCTACGAGTGCTTTGTTCCTCGGTTCACATGATGCCCGAAACCGAGTCTGCTGGTCTTTAAGAGTCGCGGAGTGTGTTTGGGTGGTAGGCAGGGCCTCCTTAGAGACTCAACGATTCTCGAGCCTGGCAGAACTATCCTGTACCTCTCGCACCACATCTCGACCATGAATGCACTTATTATCTCTACCGGTGCTTGGTTTTCTGTACTGGTGATGTTTTTTCATATAGCAACCCCCTCAAAACTGCAGAGAGCTCAGGCACAAATTGCCTTTTCGGGCATTTGCCTATTACAGACTGATATGTTGGGAACGTGTAGAAACCAGTTTTCGTTTAAATACACAGGGTAGTAGCCACAGGCGGCATCTTCATATACAGCCTTCGCCAAAGTACACTGGCTGCTACGCGCCTTCATCATATATCTAGTTTGACTGGGTGGTGCAGTTCCGGTTGTGCTCTTGACAACCCAGACATGTATGTGGTGTGTGCGAGTGTTATTTTTCATTCTTCGGGTTGTTGGAACTTATGGCATACCAGAGGAACTCCCTTCAAGAGCAGGTAGGCAGCCTGGTAGCCGCAGTAAGCGTAGCTCATACTTTCGACAAAGAGTGTGCATTAAGGACCTCATCCCCTCCTTATGTTTATTGTCGTGAAAACCGCTTTTCTTGGCCTGAACGCGTAGATGAACGTGGTGTACACCCATGGTAGGTTGGTTTATTGATGCTGCGTCCTGGATTTTCACCTCAGCACGCGGTATTCGAAACATTCTCAAATGGCATGTGCCATGTGACCCCCGCCCCTAAAAAAATAGGAGAAAAAGCTTTGAGAATGTTTTTTTTTTCTGTGACGACACTATGATCTAGTATATCAGACTAGCGCCATTCTTGGCAAAGCCATCTGACAAGAATGCAATTAAACTGCTTTCATACTATTCTGCATACATCTGACGCACTATCAGGAATGAATGTATGAAGTAGTTGCTTCAGAGTTAAATTTGAAAGGTTTCAAGGCGACCTGTAATTTATTTGTAAAGGGAATTGACCTTTTATGGTACAGAATTACCATTGGAAATACGTAACTGTTGGAATTTCAACGAGCTTGAACTTTCTTTTGCTTTAAACAACGCAAGAGTGGCAGCTACTTCAGAGACCAGGAAGTCATGGCCACGGATTGAGTTTTGACAGGACGCTTATTTGTTTCGCACTATTTTCGGACAAATGAAGGCACGACTGTGGTTATGTGATGCAGAGGCAGCTATCCGGTGTTGACAACATTATAAGCTTGAAGGCAGTTTTCTCAGTTTTATAATCTGATTATGACAGCCGACGTGAAGGCACAACAGGAAAGAAATACACACAGACACAACGCTGTATCCCGTATGAGTGCGCGCAAACGCCACAAGAGCCAACTGGAACGAAATCAATCTCATCTTCACTGAATTGGTAGTAAATGATTACGTGAGTAGAATACATTACTGGCGCCATGTTGGCGATGCTGAAGGGTTTGTAACTGTGTAATTATGTGATTGGCAGTCTTTAGGTAGCATTCAAGCAGGCGACGTAAGTCCAGCACACCGGCTCCGAAATCTTTAAACGTGCGGTGCGCAGCCGTGGTCCGCACCAGTGTTGCGAAGTTCCATTCCATTCCCACTCCATTCCATTCCCACTCCATTTCCAGAGAGGGAAGGTGCACGTAATTACGCTCCCTCTAACTCCTCGGAATGGCGAGAGTTTGACCATTCCCATTCCTAGAATGGCTGTGCTGGTTCATTGTATTCTTCCAGTTCGAGTAAAGGAAAATGCTTTCTCTGCAGTTGTTTACCACCAAGGCTTTCTAATACAAAAAAAAAAAACACATCATATTGAAGTCAGGAGGAAGCTCTGGCTCGGGGCTGTTATCTGAATACGCGGAAAAGTTGTTTTTCTCGGTAACCACTGCAACAAATTTGATGACGTTTATTACATTTAAAAGGAAACAGGTAACGTCTAGTGACTGTTGGTAGCGAAATTTAGATCTAGGCCATCAAATTTTAATAAAAATTGTTGAAAATCCCAACTTTTCAGAAAACGACACTACCAAGCTTACAACTGTGTAACTCAGCAATGAAAAATGGTGGCACAATTCTGTAAATTGTATCTAATAGTCCATACAAAGTGGACAACGTTGATATATTATACATGGCTCTCGAACATACTAATGATGTGTGAGTAGGACTTTTGCAGCACCCTTGTAAAATAATGTAACAAAGTCACGTAAGATATAAATTGATATACCAAACTATTCGCTTTGGATGCTCCAACGGATGAAGTTTGCTGAACAGCTATATCATTTCTTGGTTCCGAGCTACAAATTTGTAAACTTCTTGCTACTATTATTTTAAAACACATCCATATTGTAAAACTTCTTTAGACAAATTGAGGCCAGAAATCAAAATTACGCTTCAAGCAGTCACTAGAGTTCAAATTTTGTTTTGAAGTGCAGCAACTTTCCTAAAAATCGGCCCAGTGGTTATACCACGAAAGCGTTTCTGCGGTTGGCATGTATTTCAATAGGCGGCATTGGAGTTGGGTCTAAGCTAAAGCTTCCTCTTAACGTCGTAACAAATAATGTTACATACTATATTTTCGCACAAGGACAAACAAGCCTTGAGGCTTCTTATCTCTTGAGGGCGTTGATCGCCTGTAAATCTCTGAACTTACTATTCGTTCGAGTAAAACAAAAGTATAAGAGAATTTTACAACCGCGTCCCCTGTAGTGGATAAGCACCATTATTGGAGGAAAAAGCAGGCAAGCAAGATTATGATGGTCTTCAAGGAGAATTCCGCTGTGGCAGTGAATGAGTTCAGAGCCGAAGGAATCTTTCACGTCTGCTGTCGTTTCTTTGTTTCACATTTACTGGCATAACAACGGGCGGAATTTTCCAACACATTTCCTCTCTGATTGCCTGTTATCACGCCTTCCGGATTCTCGACAGTCGGCGAAAAAACATAGACCGCTTTCCAAATCACCGTGTGCTTGCCCCGGGTGCAACCAAGCGTGGCCGTGCTTGGCCTGCATTTCTTTTTCGTGGGCCAGGAATGCTCTTGCTAAATCGAATAATTCGTGGCAACTTAATTCTATTACTAAATTTAAGGAGTTAACTTTAAGCTAAGAAGTTAACCAACTTGACTCCTTAACGAACAATTGTGGGAGAGAGAGAGAGAGAAAGACGGTAAATAAATATTAAAGAAATAGAAAATTGTACGTGTATGAAAAGGCAAACCCAGTGGTTTTTCCGGTGTGGTGCCTAGATTAGGTCAATGGTTTTGCTTCTTATAAGGTAGATGAACAATTGTGGAGGTAAATCTAAATGTTTCTGTCTTTAAATGCACTTCACCGGTGTAACGAAATAAAAATGTTTGAGTCAGCAGAACCAAAGGAAAATATTTGGGCCGGCAGAGGTGCTGAATATCGTGTTTTCTATAATTGCCCTGTTAGAGGTAGCCACCGATGTGTAAGTACTGAAAGAGTCGCATTGCTTCAAATATGAGAAAAGTAATAAATTGATCAAGTTTAGTCTAAATAACAAGTTTGTCGTTTTTTGTAGTATGCCCTAAAATAAACATTTAGGGTTCCGTAACTCGGTGTCCCCTCCACTCCAAACCCACTCAGGAATATCCAGCCCCTATTCCATTCCATTCCGGGTGCTTCAAAATGTGGAGTGATTCCGGAATCATTCCAACTCCGGGGTCGCCACTCAGCAACTCTAGTCGCAACTTCCGCAACCATATCTCGGGGGGTCATGTGAGGAGACACGTGTTCCGAGTCATGTGTCACTTTTGGCAAGCAGTGTTCGAGGCATTTTCTTTTTTTCAGTTTCGGTAAGAACATTGTCAACTCTTCCGAGCCCTTTCCTGACTCTTTCAATTGTATTTCAATGGTATGAATTTTGCAGAGAAACTGTTCTATATCTTAACTTTCGCAAACTAGGCTTTTTGCGCGGACAAAAGCTTCCTTGTCGTTGGTCTTTAATGATAAATTTAGAGAGGCTATGGCATTCTCTGTGCGCATTTTCTAGACCGATCATACTGTTTAAAGGTATACGTATGGGTATACGTATTGTCCCTATGCTCGCTATAGACAAAAGTTGTTACCGATTCAACAATTTTTTTCAATCTATCCGGTACAGAAACTTCCGAGCAGGGTTGAATACTGCGAGTGTAAACCGGAGCCGTCAAAAAGTCTAATATGATATGTTCGAAGTCTGCCTATTTGCACATCTGTAGATGGGAAAGAAATAAAATATGCAGATGCAGCAGACACGATAGACGGTGTGTGAAGCGCCATTATTTTGAACGATTATTAAATACTATACAAATAACACAATGCGCCGTAAGCAAAAAAGGTACAATTTAAAAAAAAAGTGTTTATTTTTATTCCCTGTCTAAATAAACTTCTCTGGCGGCATTATTGAGACACCGAGAACTTGGACAAGTGAAAGACAGACAGGTCAATTCAAAAACGAAGTCCGTGGTTCTATACATAGGACGGGGCAGGAAGTTGTAAAATAATTGGATCAATGAAGCACTGCAAAAATATAAACGTGCAGTGCTGTGGACGCTAGCTCACATTTCTATCTGGCCCGCTAATTTCTGTGGGATTCATGTTTCCAAAGAAGTGAACTATATGGAGTAAAACAAACCCAACTACTCTTATCGTATATATGAGTGTCACCGATTCTTATTACAGAACCTTGCGACATCGTACAGCAGATATGCGTACCCTGCAGCGATATTTCGCACATGTCCATGTGTCGCAGCAAGCTGAGGTTAGGCCTTTGTGCGTTATATTCGTAGCTTATGGTATTAAGGCATGCCTTAAGATTGCCTTTGAATAATTTTGGGCTATACGAGTAATTTACGCCGTTAAGACTGCGAATTAAGAAGTACGAAGAGCCACCTGCAACACACATCTCCCGATGTTGGCTATTCATGAGCAAAACGTTTCATGCGTTTTCAGTAACCTCCATTGGGAATTTTAACGCGACAGCGGTTAAGGGCCCCGTGTCGCAGAAAATACCGGCGTCGGTGTCGGCGTAACCATCGGCGTCTGGCGGAAATAATCATGTCGAACCACATCATCCCGAACTACCCCGACCGGGCGGGCCGGGCCCTTCGCGTAGCGCGAGGCGTTAGTGAAAAAAATTGAATTTGTCAAAGTAAAATCCGTCACAAAAAATTGTGAAGTACAACTTAATCGCAACCTACAGACGTGATAGCGTTGGATTGTAATTTGAATATATGACAAAAAAGCCTGATAAGCAGCCAGGGATCTTTGAATGCCATCGCGTTCCACTCGTAAAGGCGAAGCTTAACCGTCCTCCAATCCTGAAGGTGTTTTGCTGTACTTTTTTCGTTTTTCGTTTGGTTTTCGTTCTGCCAGTGTTTTGTCATTCAGATACACGCAAAGATTTTCACTTATAGAAGTGGGACCAGCAGGATTTCACACCGTTCAGTATTAAAATCCTCAGCTTAAGCTGTACAACGACGGTCGCCATCTTCTCTGGCGACTAGTCCGGTCATTCATCTATTAAACTGAAATCTTTCATTCCAAGAGCCATCAATCATCCGGAGAATTTATCGGCGAGCCTCGTTTGTGGCTAATAGAGGTAGCAAGTGTTTCTGGCCGTGTGCTGGTTCTTATTGTCAAATATTTGTGAGCCCACTGAGCAAACAGGTTATGCCTGGCTCAGCAAAGGGCTTCACCTTCTGCATAAAGACATTGAACAGATATGTTCAGTAAACGCCTACATCTCGGAGAATGTGGACAGGTGTCTCTAGGAAAGGGATGCACAATCACCCACGCACGAGAACATGCATTGCAGGTCCTTGCTTTTGCAGCGATTGTACTTCTGCACCAAAACAGAAAGAAAGATGAGCATCATAAGGCCTACGCGACCTCACAAAGGGGGAGTCGAGTGAAGGAACGCACGTAGAAATTGCTTAGTCGGCAGTTTGGCAGGCATAAACAGGGCATCCGCGCTCCCGGCTCTCTTCACAGGCGTGTTCCGTCTAAATCGGAGTCGCTTCGCGCGTCAGCTCTTTTGAACGTGGCTCAAAAAACCTTTCAGAGGCTTTGAAACTCAAAAGGCGGCGCATCGCAAGCAGTTTCCGGCACCGTCAATGCGTTCGCAAGGCGCACGGTTGACGACCCTGAGCAGCGCGACAACCGCGAAACGGTTGGTGTTGACGTTTCAGCTGGAGAAAGATCAGGCGCCGCGTCTCCAAAGTTCCCGGCCAAGATGTTTGTTTGCTTCGCAATGCATCCAGCTTGTTTCGCGCAGACGCGCACGTCACTTACTGCGACTGGGATCCTTTTCTGTGGAAAGAATTGCAAGGCTGAGACGGTGTCTGTTCAGCGTACCACTACACACACACCACCGCTTCAAACGGATTTATCTATCGCTGCTTCGAGCGAAAGTTCTGCCTCGGGATTTCCTCGCGAGTAGGAACACACAGCCACGAGTAGTAGTTACGTACAGGATAGAAGAGTTCCGTCTCTTCAAAAAACTGTTCCTGTGTTGTTTTTGTTCTTGCTTTTGTTTTTTCTTGAATGTTCTTCCGGTGCTTCTAGCGGTCTTGTTGTCTGTGTGGTTTTCAATTTGAGTCTTACGCACTGCAAGATGCCGACGTATATTCTCTCCGAACATCTCTATACAGCCGCCAACTTAAAAGAGAACACGTGTGGGCGTGGCGCCTGTCCATATGGGCTAGACCCGAACCATTCTAGCCTAGCATGACGGGCTAACGGCGTATTTGGAATAAAAACAGATGTTAATAGTTTTACGTTATACGGTCCCTGGTTTCACTCGGAGACGAATGCTTCGCGTTCTTGGCACAAACATCTTGGCGCAGACTTGCGCTGGAGATCCGTGTGGCCCTAAAGCTAAAGCTTATTGGTGACGTGGCGTTCCAATCGTATCGTTCTTCCGACCTCTTTTCCACATGTGCGAAATAATGTCACCCATGAACCATCAAAGACGAATGTCAAATTAAGCAAACGACTTATGGGGACCGCGGAAATCAAAGCGACACACCATAGCGATACCTTCGAAGTTTGCCGCTGACGTCGATAACGGTGTTCGATCATGGCTGCACCAGTTATTGTCGTCATGGTTTGGTAGACGGCACGACCACGCCACGACAACGATGGTGTGACAATGGAATGGCAACGATCGACGGCAAAGATGACGGCGTCACGACAGCGGCGTTACAAAACGACTGCGCATCTGCGCTTTCTCCTCCGCTCGTTTACACCACGGAGGACAGGTCTTCATGCGATCGTTCGTTTTTGATATCACGCATACCTTCGCCCTGTGGGAGTAGGTCCAAACGAAGCTGTGGTGAGCGGGCGAGACGAAACGGCACGTCTCGACAATTCGTGACAAAAATGTTGAGTCACTGAAGTATCCTTGCGTGATTTTAATGCGAGAGCGTTATGACTGAGATAATAAAAACATGAAGTTATCGCCTTCAATTATTACTGTGCCTTAGCACCTAGCACTAATTTGTACCAACCTTCGCCCACCGCAATGCACCGTAATCCACTCTACACCACCTTAATTCAGTTTTGGGAGTGGGCCAGGTTGGCTTTTTGGGTGTGGCATTCCTCAGTGCGAGCCGCAGCACGTCTAGCTCCGGAAACGTGACGTCATGACTTGGTCACGTAGGTTTTGGTGCCACCGTATGATAAGGCCAGACGCCGGACTTTCCGCTTCAAGGGGGCATGTAATGCGGTCGCATTAAAGGCGCCCTGTAATCGGCAGCCCAAGCGGCATAGAAACGCGGCACAGCGCCACCGTGGCCCTCAAGAGACGCCACAAAGCTGTCGCACTAGAGATTGTGTTTCTCAAAGAGCTGAAGTTCTTGGAGTTCGGTAACGCGAGAGCGCGCGCCCGTTAATTGTATCGGCGCCTTCTTATCACCGACGGAAAAAGTCCGGCCGACGACCACCATAAAAATGTAGCAGTTTCGCCCGATAGCGATTGCAAATTGCGATAGCAAATTGGTAGACAGCTATACGAAGTAAGCATACTAGCTTTATTGGCCGTTTGAACTTGCAAATATTCGCCTACTGACTATATTAAGAAGCATGGTGTCGCGCGCGCACCGGTAAACGTGAACACACATCACTCTATGGCCGCGGAATCTCGCTGCCAAAACGCTGGAGGGAGGAAGCGCGGCCGCAGCAGCGAGCGAATTGACCTTCGTGCTGCCTCTCGCTTCAACGCGAAGTAAGCGGCGAAAGCACAGCGGACACGAAGCTATCAGTACTTGCGCTCCGTCCCCATCGCAGATAGCTTTCAAGATAGGGCTCCCGCGGCCGCGCTATTCGCGGCAGCCGCCGGAGTAGAATGTCCTCGTGCTGCCTCCGGTGCCTTGCGCGCGACTGATGACGGCGCGCTTTCACCCCGCTTTCCTCCATTGCGCGCGCGAAATTGAGCCGCTATCGTCGGCGCACCCTCGCATGATTTCACTCGCACATACAGCGTGCGGCGACGATCGCCCCTGGACATTATCCGGAATATTACGGCGGTGGCAACGACGACGGCAGAAATGCGCCTGGCGTGTCCATATAACTGCTATCACAATAAAGAAATTACTCCATTTCCCGCTAAAGGGAACCATGTGTGGATGCGAAGCAGTGGGGAGATGGTGAGCTTGAGCGGGCGATGGTTGCGCGGCAGCGGCCCGAGCGCTCATCGCGGCGCTGCACAGGAGAAAGAATGAGGCGCGCGCTCTCCGTCATTTTCATACCGCAGAACTACCGTGGCGCCCCCAGCGGAGTATGCAGCTGTCGCACCACCTGTCGTGCGCGCCGCTCCAGATTCCTAGAGCAGAGAAAGGAAGGGAGCGTAGGAGAGGAGAGAGAGGCGGAGGGGACGCGCATGCGCTGTGGGGGTGTGGCACACGGGCGCCGCTCCGTACAGGATTCCTAGAGGAGAGGAAGGGGGGAGCGTAGGAGAGAGAGAATGGGAGGGGACGCGCATGCGGTGTGGTGGTGTGGGACGCCGCGGGACGCAGGAGGGACGGACAAAGCCCCCGCCATAAGCTGCTTCGCATCTAAAACACGCGAATGAGCCAAAGAAAGCTATAGTGAGTTTTAAATGTCGCAGGCTTTCACCATATGGACTTGAGTACTATGTCCCGCCTCCTGCAGCATGGGTGTCGTCTGCGTTAGCGTTCGCCATAACAGACGGCGTAAAGAGGGCCAGTTCAGTGCGCGCGCTCTTTTTTCGTGATCGCCTGACACGAGCTATATAGCGCCAGCAACATCCCCTCCTTCTCGTGATAGAGCACATAAAGGGAGAAGGAGTGAAGCATAGAAGGCGTGGAAATAGAGAAAGAGAGGGGAGGAACTCAAGAGGGATTAGGCACGTCGACGTTCGTACAAGCCCTGAGAACTGCGCGTGAGATGCCTGCCAGCTGCTTGCCTGTGCTTCCCTTGAACGACTCGGTGGTCCGTTCCTCGTATATGGAGAAGGAGAAAGAAAAACATGGAAACACGTTGAATATATAGAAGTACTGGAAAAGCAGCCGCGGAGGGTGCGAACACGCACCGGTCTGTGTATACATGCCACCACACGCTGGCTCGATCAACAGGCCGTCTTTGCGAAAAGGCACTCATTCGGGATGGTCAGTTTGCTGTTTCTTTATTTCTCCGCTGTCCACTCAGGTTGTTTTTTGTTCTTTCTTTCTCTCTTACGCTCAAGGCATTCTTCTGTCTCCCTCATAGCTTTGCTTGAGGAACACGTATGAACACAGACAATAGGAGAGATGGAGAAAACAGACAGGACAGCCCGTGTTCTCATTTTTACAGCGCCGCTGTCTATGGCCAAGGTTCTACGCATTTCTTGTGTCTGTCAACAGATCTGCGTGTGCAAAAACTCAGCTCCCGAATCTGATGCAAAATCGCTTCATTCTATGCAAACGCTTGTACATCTCATCACTTGGATATGCGTTTTCAGTCGTTTATTTATCAATAGGCACCATTTTCAAGAAACGTAGACTCTCAAGAAGATAATATGGGTTTCTCAAAAATTTGCCGCGGTGCGACCCGCCCCGGTCATGTGTACGCTCGCACCGCCGTCTCTTTGTCGTCGTTACAAGCGCTTGCGTGCCTAGTTTCCTCCCGCTCTACCGGCGTGGCGGTCCCGTCGCGCGTGCCCAGTTTGCGTCGGCTCCCCTGAGGTAGCGGTAGTGTTCAAAGAGAATGTATGCCGCTGATCAAGACCACCGATCAAAATAAGTGTGAGTCCGTATGTCTTTGGGATGACGTCACGCCGTTGCCACTGAAGAAATAAAATTTGCTCATACATTCGATCTAAATTCTGTGCCACCTCTATCACTTGTGCTAAACTGCTACGCTGTTAATCACCATTCACAGCTGTGAAATGGCGCGTGATTTTTTTCTCCTTTTGTGGCGTTCCTATGGATCCGTACCGACCTGTCAGCTTTTCAATCTTTCTAACGCCTTCCATCTGTGCTGCATCTATGCCTCTTTCTTTTCGTCCGCTTTCGGTTTATGATAGCACATTTACTACGCCAGTAAGAACGTTACTAGCGCTCTTACCTCAGGGTGCAATGCCTCAGTAACCTTTCCTTTACTGCAAAAATAAAGTTTACTACTGTTACTACTGCAACAGAAAGTTGTCTTACGAGGAGCATGTGACGTAGAGGGTGGCACGTGAATTTCTGCGATGACGGCTACTTATTTGGTGACTTAGGTTGTAGCTTCTGCTTCACTGACATGCTATTGCGAAATGCGGAGGACGTCGAATCAAGCGTGGGGAGAGCTGTCAGTTGCGTGATTCGAACGAAATGGCCCCTTCTAACAAGGAATTCTGTCCGTTAAAAAGACAAAAGAAAAATAAGAAAAACGTCCCTTAACACGTGCTCACTCATCCAAGTGAATGGTATCCGCAATTGCCAGGAAGGGGCGACCTGAGCTCCAACAGGCGTGTCCCAAATCTGCACTTCTTTTCACACCACGAGGGAACCCAACCTAAGCAACGCGGCCCGCACCCTAAACGCGACTTGGATAACGCAATACGCATATGGCGTAGTCTGTACATGAACGCGAATGGGGTCGAAATTAGAAAGATAATAAAATAAAACAGTAACTGTCTGTAACCCCTCAGCCGCAAGTACATTTGCCTGTCAACTTCTCGTATATCTTTCCACTGGATATGATGACATGACCATGACAGCAGAAAAATGCCTCCAGCTTTTGGAAGGGGACGCAATGGCAAAAACGTGTGGGGTGAGTCCAGGAATAAAGAAAAAAAAAACGCAGAGAAGCAACGAGCGTCAAAGCGTTATTTGTTTAAACGTGTCCCCACCCTTGTTGCCGTTCGGTGGGATGCCGCGAGCCCTCGTCCACGCATCCATCCAAGTCGCGTTTCTATAACAAGCGACGAGGCCATCGCAGTCAGTCTTTCATCGCGGTCCACGCGAGCAAATTAACGAGGTCAGAGAAACGAGAGTCGGGCGCGAAGGAAAATAAACGACTGCGCCGAACATAGAATATATCCGAAAGGGAGAACTTGACTGTAAGGGAAAGAGGAAAAAAAAATAATGATGATGCCGCCGGAGACGTCAAGTAACAAATGAAGCTCCGAAAGGGAGGGCAGGAAAGACACGTGATCTCACTGAGTGGGCCACTTGTCGGCGCGTCTCTCAACAGTCCGTCCCGTCAAGGAGGGCGCATATATATATAAAAAGTTTGCTTACTGTTCCAGTACCGGGCCAGCCGCAGCTCGTGCTCGCTCTCTCTTTTAACGCGACAGCGTTGAGGGCCCCGTGTCGCAGAAACTCCGGCGTTGGTGGCGGCTTCGGCGTAAGCATTGGCGTCCGTGGCATCCGTGGCGAAGAAATTCATCCCGAACCACGCCGACCGCACAGGCCTTCCGCATGGCGCAAGGGGTTAGTGAACAAAAATTGAATTTCTCAAAGTAAAATCCGTCAGAGAAATCGTAATGTACCACCTAACTGCAACCTATAGACACATGATAGCGTCAACTTGTAATTTAGATATACGCAAAAAAAAAGCCTGATAAGAAGCCAGGGATCTTCGAATACTATCGCGTTCCCCCCCTCTTCTTCTTCTCTCTGGGGTTTTACGTGCCGAAAACCAGTTCTGATTATGAGGCGCGCCGTAGTGGAGGGCTCCGGATTAATTTTGACCATCTGGGGTTCTTTAACGTGCGCTACAACGCAAGCAGACGGGCGTTTTTGCATTTCGCCTCCAGAAATGCGGCTGCCGCGGCCAGGATTCCAACCCGCGATCTCGTGCTCAGCACCCCAACGCCTTAGCTGACTGAGCCACCGCGGCGGCTGCGTTCCCCTCTTAAAGGCGAAGCTTAAGCGCCCTCCAATTATGAAGGTTCGCGGCTCAAGCTATAGCAATACTCACCCAACAATTTTAGAGCGAAGCTGTTAAGCGCTCACTCTTCGATGGTCGCGTCCGGCAATAGAATAAACTCTCATTGGCCGTATCCTGTATGTGCGAGTAAAAGTGCGCGAGGGCGAGGGACGCGCGCTTTCACGGGGAGCGAACGCACGGCGGAGAGCAAACGTCACTTCCCAATGGAAAGGGGGCGGTGGGCGAGGAGGGCATCTAGGCACCCTAGACTGTGCGTGTGCGTGCCCCCCCTTGGCGCTGAGCCGTGCTCCCTCAAGGGCTCCAGAAGATAGCGCCAACCTTTCCCTTTCCCTCAAGAACCACTTATCATCCGCTCTCCCACTGCGGGGCAAGCGCGCAGCCTTGCCGGCCTCTGCCGCCGACTCTCTGGGCTCTCACCCACCTCTCCCATAACAGTGTCGGCAACGGTCTTTAGCCGTTCGTAACGTAGCCAGCGCTTTGATCGCGGTTGTGTGCGGTCAGACAAAAAAGTTGTCGCAGTTTCACCCGAAAGGCGAAGCATCAATTGCGATAGCAACTTAGTAGAGAGCTATACGGAGTAAGGATAGTAGTTTTATCCGCTGTACAAACTTGGACATGCAGCAGCACCGGCAACACACAGCACTGTTGTCGACGCCGTCGGCGTTTTGCCCGCGTTCGCACAAAATGCGTGCGGCGTTGGTGACTGTTGCCGGAGCCTCTGATATAAATAGGCACTTGGTGCCGCAGCTAAACGTCGCCTCCCTTCCCTGCCCCCCCCCCCCCCCCCACGGCCTTTCGTGCGTCAGAAGAAGGAGCGTTTGCTCTACATATATGGTGATTGTAAAGGAGGAAAGAGACGCCTACTTCTGCATCTCTTAAGGGAGCACGGCACAGAACGCGCGTTTGTTCTCCGCCGTGCGTTCACTCCCCGTGAAAGCGCGCGTCCCTCGCGCCCTTTCACTCGCACATACAGCGTTCGGCGGTCTATCCCTTCTTTCGCTCCCACTTACCCCTCCCCGTTGGCGCTGAGCCGTGCTCCCTCAAGGGCTGCAGAAGATAGCGCCAACCTTTCCCTTTCCCTCAAGAACCACTTATCGCGGCGCGCGGCGACGATTTCATCTTCATTGATGTCATACGGAACCTCACGGCGACGGCGATGGCGACGGCAACAGCGACGGCGACGCCGACGGCAGAAATCTGCTTTGGAGTGTCCATATAATTGCTATCGCAATAAAACGCGCACAACAGTTATCGAACGGCGGCGGCGTTCGGTGCGAGCGTGGGCGGCGTTCGCCCCGAACGCGCGCGGCGTTGGTGTCGTGTTTATGAAGAACGTGCTAACCTTTGCCGTACACCCTATGGTGGTGTACCATAGTGACCATAAGGCCATGGTCCTGTGGTCATTAAATAAATGAAAACCACCGGATACTATATATTTCTCATTGTTTATTAAGGCAAATAACCAATTACACCATCACATCTTAATAGTCATAATTGGAAATACATAATTCCCACCATAGTACAGCTTCGCTCGTCTTCCATCTCGGCCCCAGTGGAAAGGCTGACAGTTTTATTGCGATAGCAATTATATGGACACTCAAAAGCAGATTTCTGCCGTCGGCGTCGCCGTCGCCGTGAGGTTCCGTATGACGTCAATGGAGATGAAATCGTCGCCGCGCGCCGAACGCTGTATGTGCGAGTGAAAGGACGCGAGGGGCGCGCGCTTTCACGGGGAGTGAACGCACGGCGGAGAACAAACGCGCGTTCTGCGCCGTGCTCCCTTAAGGGCTGCAGAAGTAGGCGTCTCTTTCCTCCTTTACAATCACCATATATGTAGAGCAAACGCACCTTCTTCCGACGAGCGAGAGGCCGTGGCGGAGGGGGGGAGGGAAGGGAGGCAACGTTTAGCTGCGGCACCAAGTGCCTATATATCAGAGGCTCCGGCAACTCACCAACGCCGCGCGCATTTTGAGCGAACGCGGGCAAAACGCCGATGGCGTCGACAACAGTTCTGCGTGTTGCCGGTGCTGCTGCATGTCCAAGTTTATACAGCTGATACAACTACTTTGAGTCGACCACATGGCTGCTTCTCATACTACTCAGGGTTCCCGTACGGGAAGATGGTGTAATTTTATTGCGATAGCAATTATATGGACACTGCAAAGCAGGTTTCTGCCGTCGGCGTCGCCGTCGGAGTCGGCGTCGGAGTCGCCGTCGCCGTCAGCGTGAGGTTCCGTATGATGTCAACGGCGATGAAAACGTCGCCGCGCTCCGGACGCTGTATGTGCGAATGAAAGAGCGCGAGGGACACGCGCTTTCACGGGGAGCGAACGCACGTCGGAGAGCAAACGCGCGTTCTGCGCCGTGCTCCCTGAAGGGCTGCAAAATTAAGCGTCTCTTTCCTCCTTTCCATATATAGAGAGCAAACGCAACTTTTTCCGTCGCGCGAAAGGCTATGGAGAGACGGCAGTGAGGGAGGGAGGGAGGGAGGGAGGGAGGGGAGGCGAGGCGACGTTTAGCTGCGCGTTCGGTGCGAACCCGGGCAAAACGCCGACGGCGTCGACAACAGTTCTGCGCGTTGATGGTGCTGCTGCATGTCCAAGCGGCGTTGGTGGAAATAATCATCCCGGACCGCGCAGGCGCTCCGCGTGGCGCAAGGCGGTTGAGAAATTCAATTTTCTTCACTAAGTAATATTCATTAGAAAAATTGTAAAGTGCAACTTACCCACAACTTACAGGCCTGTTAGCGTCGGATTGTAGTTTCAATATACCAGAAAAACATAATTAAGTTGCCGGGAATCCTGATAAGCCACCAGGGCTCCTTTAATGCAATCGCGTACCACTCTTAAAGACGAAGATTAAGCGTCCTACATATTTTTGATGGTGCGCGGGTCACCGTCGTCACCGTGTTAATTATTATAGAGTTAATTAAGCCACTAGAACCTACGGCGTTCGGTGGGAGTCGAACCCTCGAGCTTATGTGGGCGTTGAACCCACCACACTTGGTGTTAAGGCGAAGTTTATTAAGGCACATTAGTTAGTCTAGAGTTAATTAGGCCACTTGAACCCATGACCGTTGGTTGGAGCGGAACCCACGACATTTTGTGTTAATTATGGCGAGGTTAATTAAGGCAGTTATTTAAGGTAGCATCAATTTAGGCACTCAGACCCGCAGCCTTTGGTCGGATAAAACAATAAGAAGTAACGGTTATTCGAATGACGATGTCAGGTAATTTAATGAATGTTGTATGCTAAAGTGACTGTCAATTTTTTGTTTCATAGTTTTAGCATTTAGCTTGAGAAGATTTAACATAAAAGGCATGCGCTGCCGGTGTTTTGTTTCATGTCGTTTGTTTGTGGGATTTCATTCTCAAAATTCCGAGCCATAACTTTGTAAAGAATGTAAGAGAAAGTGTGGAACGCATACGCATTTAAAGCAAAGCTGCAGTTGCCGGGAATCCCGAAGCCTGACAAGCATTCAAGGATCTTTGAATGCTATCGCGTTTCGCTCTTAAAGGTGAAGCTTAAGCGTTGTCCAAATTTTATTTTAACAGCGGAGCTGTTTAAGCCGACCGTGCCGAGCTATGACGTCACTGCGTTGCCTAGTAACCCCATACCAGCTTTGCGATAGCTTCGCAAGACTCCGGGCCCAGACACTGCGCGCAGCGCGTCTGCTCCGCTTGCCATAAACGTTTCGTGTAGCAGATGTGAAGGCGGGGTTGCTAGTGTGCGGGCGGTAGGAGCAGCCATGGGGGGACCGAGGAAGAACCGAACTCCCGAGGAAGAGGCCGCTCCATGTCCTCCTGGAGTGTCAGGAAGCCGAAGTGGAGAGAAGGAAACATTTCCCTGTACCATACCACCATCATATCCCTCTTCATCCTATGAAGTTCATTGCCGAAGAACGGCTGTTTAACACCAAAGCAGTCCTCGGTTTCTGAAACGACGTGGTCCTGCATGTTATAAGCCAATAAATTCGTAGCGCATCCTCTCTCCAGAGGATGCCGCTGGGATACTTTTATATAAGCACATGCCTCCAGGACCTTGTGTTTCAAGGGCTCTGTTTAGGTAGTAGTGTTTCTTGACAATCTTTATATCTGACATATCTGATATATCATATCATTCTTTAGCAATGTATCTTTTGTGCTCACAGTACACGTCACTAGTCATTGCCATTATCTTATTATATAGATTTTACGCAATTTGCAGCTACTTTTTTAGGCCCCTTTACAGCCACGTCACATCTACTTCTCTGAATTCATCACTTCACTGCGAACACTCTCATGGCGCTCTTTGGCCATACCTGGACATTGCGCCACTACACTCCAACGATCATCATCATCATCGCTTTTCGGGAATCACGCCGCTTGGTCAAAGAAGAACACAATCGCCGGCGTCCAGCTGATCCTGCACAGAGAGACGAGGAAGCCTTAGCCAAGCGACGGCGCAGAGTCGAAAATCCCGAATACGCCGATCGAGAAAGGGAACGAAGTCGGATCGGTATGCGGAACATCCGCGAAAACCAAGACTACTGAGAAACCGAGGCATCACGACGCCAAGCTAGTAAGGCCATGGGAGGAGCGTTCGGCGGTTTCGAGCGGAAATCCCTCAACATTGAGTATAGTCAATCGATAGCAAATCAATAGCTAATCGATCAACAATGAATAAATTCCGGAAAAGGCTGGGGATAACTTGGTAGCCTAGCCCAAATACGTGGCCAACACGTTGCGATAGCCAATCGATAGCTAATCGACAATCGATTAATAATGAATAAATTCCGGAAAATGCTGGGGATGACTTGGTAGTGCTTAGCCTAGCCCAAATACGTGGCCAATGCCTTGCAAAAGCCAATCGATAGCTAATCAATCGCTAATCCATAATCGACAAATAATCAATAAATTTCGGAAAATGCTGGGGATGACTTGGTAGCGCTTAGCCTAGCCCAAAAGCCAGGACTAGCTAGGTACCCATCAGATCCGCTGTCTCTTTAGCATTGCGCCTCCAGTGCAAGCTACGCAAATTTTTTTTTCTGTGTTTTTCGTCTTGCGTTCTGGGCAGCATTTGTCTCCTTGCGGGGTCAAAGTTTCCCTACTTTGACGGCCTCCGTCGCTCAGACTCGGATTGTGCCGATTCTGGAACCATGTCTCGTCGCTGTTGGTGAACCCGGGTTGCCCGCTGATGTCAGACGCGACTTTCTAGAGGCCACGCATCGTTCCGCATTGCATTTGAAAGTGCAAGAACGTGTTTATTTATTATTGCGATAGCAATTATATGGACACTTCAACCGGATTTCTGCCGTCGTCGTCGCCGTCGCCGTGAGGTTCCCTATAGATAAAATCTTCGCCGCGTGCCGTATGCCCGAGCGGAAGCGTGCGGGGACGCGCGCTATCACGGAGAGCGAACGCACTCAATCTCCCACGCGCAAGCAAGGAAACGGGAAGCCAGCGCCGGAGGGAGCGGGGGGGGGGGGGGGGGGGGGCGCACTTCCACTCTGCCTACAACCGCGCTCGTCGCTCGCTCGCACCGTCTATTATCTCCACAAGGCTCTGACCTTTATGCGCCGTGCATTCGCCGCTCAGTTTCCGTTGAAGCGATAGACCGCACGTACCTTCGCCCGCTGCTTGCTGCCAGCGTTTTGACAGTCGTTGCTGCAGTCATTCAGTGTGATCTATTCATGTTTGTTTGTGCGCGCTCACACCACGCTTGTTCATTCAGTTAGTAATAGTCGGGCCACATTTTCCAACGCACGCTGCACATGCAATGCTGCCCGGATCGGCAGTGCAGCGCTACAGGTGTGTCCCTTCGCACGCGCTGCCCACGGGAACCGCTTCTCATCAACACCACCGTTTCACACGCGCCTTCTCGTGGTCATCGAGTCTCTCTTCATGTCGGTCTACTTACGCCGCAGCACACCTGCATACTTACTAAGCTCGTGTTTACTACAATTCATATTGCTACCAAAGCCGCTAACCTTACTTCGTATGACATTGCTGTGTTGCTATCGCATGCATTGCTTCGCCCTTAGGGCGAAACTGTGACATTTATTTATTTATTTATTTATTTATTTATTTATTTATTTATTTATTTATTTATTTATTTATTTATTTTTGTCTGTTTACTTCCTTGCTACCCTAATTAAGAGCTCGATCGGGCATTACAGAGAAAAGTATTGAAGTCGACGTGTGCATGTCATTCCAAACAGGAGAATTATTAGCATGGGTGTCCATAATGTAATAGTTTTGTTCTAGAGAAATGCATGTTGCAAATGAAATGAAGAGGACTTCCGCAGCCGTTGTCACAATCACATACAACGTGCGGGGTGTTTCAGCGAACACTGTCAAAAATTGTCAAGGTTGCCTGTGGCAGATAGCACAATTCTAGTTCATGAGCTGGTCTACTCGAAGAGGCGGACGTTACCTGCGCGAAAAATTGAAATGTATAATCGACCAATTAAGAAAAATTCGCTAATTAAGTTTTTAACTAATTGCCCATCGCCCATATTGCAATTTACAAATTCTAGTCGCCCAGTTCGCAAGGCGGGTCCACTTGGGACGAATTCTCTGGATGACGGCAGTTTCGAGACATTAGAGACTTTTAGTATTGCGGAAAATGCTTGCGTTAGCGTTAGCGTGTTACGCACGCTAAATCTTTGCGGAGCGCTGTTCGATAGAGTTTTAGTATAGCGTAAGACAACGATGCGCCGCTAAGCGCAAAACCATCTAGCTGCGAGTAGTCAAAGCAGCAAACTGAGCAGCTCGACAACCAAACTAGCCGTGTTGATCCACGCCAAGCCTTGAAACGAGCCTGCATGTCAAGCGTTCGAGCCGAAGGTGCCACCATGTTTGCAAGGCTAAAAACTTAGCGAGCGTTTAGCGTCTCCGCTATATTTCTGAAATAGCGGACGCACGCTATCCGCAAAACTGAAATAGCGTTCTGAGCATGCGCAGTCTGACCCCGCTATTTTATTGCGTTTAGCGTGGTGCCATTTCCGCAATACTAAAACTGTCTATTAATTCCCGAACTTTGCGAAGAAATATGCGCTGGCGTTCCGGTTACTTTTGTGCTTCAAAGCATAAAACGACGTTTTGTTAAGAAAGTAACACGAACTAAATACACGCATGAAAACAACGCACAAGGCGTGCTTTTTCTTCTTGTATTGTAGCACGCCGAAACGTTTTCTGACAGATCGTCTCTTGCGTTAGATTCTTATTCGAAAGTATGTGAACTTTTACGGAAGTTTCGCCAACAAGCTCCTCTTTACTTTATTTTAATTAAATTTCGCACGCACACAACAAAACAAACGGAAAACATGACAGAAGAATGTAGACCAACTACGGGCCCTATTCAAGCGCTTCTCAACTGGTGACATTGCAGCCTATGTCCCGATGCTTTGAAACAAGTACATCCCTTTTCGCGGCTACCGCGATTCCGAAAATATTTTGGTGGTCATGAGCACACAGTTTGGCAAAATAGAATTCAACCACTCAAAGCAATTTGCATTGAGAGTGAATTCCCGCAGACTAACCTTTCCAATTTCCGATAACTAATACGGAGATATCTCTATTGGCTATCGTAATAGGCACCTGTGTTTCCCACAGTGTAAAGGTGTTTAAAGTTAGACTGCCTAAGCTGCCTTATTCAGTGTTCCTGTGCAGCAGGTTGTCCATTAAACCGACCTCACTCTGGGGGATCTGCTAGCTTCCTGGTTAGCTCAGGTGGTAGAGTGACCCTTCCGTAAAGGCGTTGGTCCCGAGTACGATCCCCGGGCGCGTACAAATTTTTATTCTGCGAGAATGATCTTTTGAGAAAGTTGTAAGTGTTTCATTTGCACATTCGTGCTAGAGTCGCGTGGATGACAATTTTCTGTTTCACCTACATCCTATAGAACGGTAGTCACTTGGCGTCTCCTTAAACATCAGGGGGGCGATCCTTTGCGAACGTAGACGGTTGGTTAGTGGTCGAAGGCGCATCCCATCTGAAGCGTTCGAGGTTATTGCGGCGCACGTTGCCAGATGCTTCGGGTCCCAGTTATCGTGTCTCTGCCATTCGTCACTGTCAACGGTGCGCGACCGGGAACCCCCGTCCAGCACTTGAAAGCGTGTATACATAGCTCGGGTTTCCGTCTATGGCGGCGAGGCCATTCTTCTTCTCCATACGAGACGCACGCACTCGCCATCCATCAATCTCATTCGGCCGCGGCGTCGAAGGCGCACTCAACGAAGCTACTCGGACAGCGCAAAAGGCCGCGGAGGAGTCTTTATGTGCTGCCTCGGTTTTGACGCTGTTGCCGCTTCGTGCTTTCTCGCGGTTTTGTCGGCGTTGACGGTGCTCGTTTTCGTGGGATCATATCGTCTTTCGATGATATGACAGCCAACTTGGCTTTAAGATGAGCCTTTAGGATGAACGACTCTCTTTTTATTGGTTAATGTGGGCGACGTTCACGCGAGTATCTTGGATCGTCTTGTGAATATAAGCGACGAGAAAGAAAGAAATAAGAAAAAAGAAGAAAACTATAAGAAATGGGCAAAAAAAAAAGAAATAAAAATGTGCTCTGCACCAAATGCGCGCAGATAGAAGCAGTAAACCTTCATAACACTTTCTATGAAATCACAAAGCAGATTATACACATTGACAGCGCGATAAAGTTTTACTAAGAGTCGTAGTTAAGCTGTGAGAACCACCGCGGGTCGGCCCGGCAAAGCCTGGCCGCGAGATTGTTAGATGCACTTTCGAGTCGTGTCCTCTCGACAAGATCGCTCTCGACTTCGCGTCTTTGTGTTCGGGGCTTGTTAGGTGTTTGCAGCCCGTCTTTGCTTTCGCGCGTATAGAGGGAGAACAACTTTGTTGCCTCGTCTACAGGGCGCAAAAGAGCCAGCTGAAGAGAATAAAACGCCTGGCGCTCACTTCCCTACTTTAACACCGTGCAATGTGTCGTTGCGTGTCGTTCTTTGCGTGAGCTACGTGCAAAAAGAAGGAAAGATGAAATGTGTGGTTAGTAAATCTGGTCCGAGGCTTTGCAGTGGTTGCAAATTTTCGAACGCTGCTGTATTTGTTTTTACGAGGAAGGTAACTTCAAGGAGACATGAATGGAGGCTAAGTGAGTACATCATCTTTTATGTAGTTACAAATCATCTTTTATCTAGTTACAAATAAGTGGCTCCGCCTGGAACGCAAGCTTTACGCGGCGGAATTCGACGTAGAAGCGTAAAACAGGTGGCGGCGAAGCCTCCATATTACGGTAACAATTCCCCGTAATGATAAACATTTGCTATCTCAGCGCCCGTCGAGGCTAGTTCATTGCTTACGAAGAGAAGTACACGCCGTGCAATCAGTGCTAGTGAAATAACGCGAGAACCTTTCGTGAAACTATACTTATTTCTTTATTTCTTTTTTTTTTGCGAACAGATGAGTAAGCAGAGAAGAGCACCAAAGCTTTATCCGCATCTTGAGATGACTAGCGCCGCCGTCTAAGCGATACATTTAATGAAGGAATCAAATTACCGCTTGGGAACTAAGGTGAATGAAGTGGACGCAGTAGACGGTCATTAACAACGACTGGCATTTACTTAGGGTTGAACACAGGCGACCCGCCGTGGTTGCTTAGTGGCTATGGTGTTGGGCGACTACGAACGAGGACGCGGGATCGAATCCCTGCCGCGGCGGCCGCGTTTCGATGGAGGCGAAATGCGAAAACGCCCGTGTGCTTGCGTTGTGTAGTGCACGTTAAAGAACCCCAGTTGGTCAAAATTAATCCGGAGCCCTGCAATACGGCGTGCCTCATAATCAGAACTGGCGTTGGCACGTAAAACTCTAGAAAGAACAACACAGGCAGGCGATGCTATGCCGCCCGTCGTTTGTTGCTTTTCTTTTCTTTTTTTTTCTTTTTCTCACGCCGAATTCTCGCTGTCCTACTGTTAGGCTTTGAAATACAAACTGGCTGTCTAACAAAGAATTAATATTAATGCAGACACCGTAGGTTTGCTTTCTCTCTCTCTTTCCCTGTCTGCACCCCTGTGCTTAAGCGCGACATCGTCCTGTGCGGGCTTAACTCCCCGCTCGCCGCGCGGGCCGACACCGCCCCCATCTTTTTACAAAACAGTCGAGAGCCAGCTGCTATGCGGGAAGCCGCTGTTGGCGACGGTGCCGCCGCATTGTTAAGGCTGCGGGATTATCGCCTAGCTTCGCGTAATCCTCCCCAGCCTGCCGTCATAACGAGAGGATTCAGTGCATCCGGATAAAGAGGCTCGGCATGTGCTGCGGCTCATTGGCGCCGAGAACCACCCTCGACCCGTACGGGAAGCCTGCTAAACATTGCGAGCGCACAGGATACGAACGACTGAGGCGAGTGGGCGCGTGTGGTTGCCAGCTGTGGACCCTCTCTGCTGCGAGACCTTCTCAGCGTGTTAGCGAACTATTCCGGGTAGTGTACGTTGCTTGTACTCGAGAATACACGGTACCTCACTGCCTATATGCCGTTTTTTTTTTGTTTGTTTGCGGAGCCCAAAATTGCCTGCTGGACCTCGGACAATATCGACTACATTTCATTAGGGCACCTTAATCTATAGAATTGTATAGATAAAGGGGGCGCGTTAAAGTTACACTAATGAGAAAAGTAATTTTATTATTCTTCGAAATAACAAAAGCAAAGTAAAAAAAAGAAAAAAAAGGGTCACTCTTATTGAGTGGAGGCTTTAAACTCCAGAAAAGATGCAGGAACGAAAGACGGCTGGATACTGCGCATTCAATTTCCCGCACTAACTCGCTGTGATGTTATGGGTTTTGGCGGCGTCTACTCGGTGAGAGTTCATTTTGCATCGGTAAATATGATCCCTACATTGTATTCTAAAGAAACCAACGACTGAACTTAACAAGTTTCGATAACTTCCACTGACACTACGGCCCATTCACAGACGAATACTTTGAAATCCGTGATGCCAAGCTGACGTACCGGCACTCGTGTTTTGACACGAAATTTAAAACAAAGTGAAGTTTTATCTCTATAGTATTATTTTAACAATCGACCGAATACGGCAAAATTAACGAAAACACATCTTTGAAAGAATACTTCATCCGCCTAGACTGTGTTTAGTGGTTCTCCTTAGTATATCGCCTTAATGAAACCCAGGTATTTGAAATTATTGGGATCTCTCTTCTAAGGACTCCGCTCATGGTACCAGTGCTGCATTAGGGCTACTAAACACCATCGATGACTCAGTCGCTCAATCGAACAATGGATCAATGAATTTAAGAACAATGTGAGGCGCAAGTGCTAATGACAAGCTTTGATTGAAAGTGCGCGCAATAAACAGTGGAGGGACATCTGTTTTACGGCTTTCCGTCATAACAGATGCTCAGCTGCAGTTTAAGGGAGCTGTGTAAACAACAAGAACAAAATAGTAACATAACGAGGAATTGGTGAATTTTTCTGTACTTAGCTGCAATGACTTGTCATACCGACGATGTCGGACGCTTGCGAAATGGTGCCTTATTAGCGTTGCAGAAACAATGAAATATGTGAAGATTTTTCAAAGAGAAGTTTTTCAAGATTAAATATTTACACTAGACAGCAGCGCAACGGAAAATGCCTGCTAATTTCTGGGACGGTGCTGTTTTTAACGAAATGGCCTTCGCAGTCAAATTTGTCCTGATGTTGGCTCAAGGTTATGCTTCTGGTGCACACGTTCTGGCAGACGATCCACCTTTATTATGTGTACTAATCATTTGCGCGGTTGACGCAGAAATGCGCAGAAGCTGGGTCTCGTATCATTTGAACCGTTCTTTTAGTTTATTTCATACCGGGCGCTGTAGGTCGCTCGAAAGCTGGTTGCTCTAACGTTGCTGCCTAAATACAACGGGCTTCTACAACGGCAGAGCTGAAGCTGACGTTCAGTCGTTAATGGATCGCGTGAGATACAACCGAGAAAAAAAGTAACAAATCAAACTTTCCTTTGCATGAATGGGGCCCTCGTTAAAAGTGAATTCTCGGTCACCCTACTTTAGTGCGTGCAACCACCGCACGTGTTTTATTTCTCACGCGTCGCCTCCGTGCAAGAACCCATGAAGAGGCATGTGAAGAGGTTGCTCGTATCCGCGCCCTTTCACCCGGTACACTGCACTTGCCCTCTCGGCCGTAAACTTTCAAGTGAGCATCATGGGTGGCCCACGCGTGCACTTCTCAACGGCCTCTGCAAACGGCCACTCGAACTTGAGCACTCAATGTCTCTGAACTCGAACAGGCGGTCCTCGATCGTTTTCTTGTTGGTTTGACCTACAACCTCTGTTATTTTTTGCGTGCTGTCAAAACGCTGGCCTTGGTCTTGGGTTTAGCATCGGAACTCTTTAGCGATGTGCCCAGCGGCTCCTCGCTTTCATGTCCGTTTAGGCGCTCACCTGTCCGGGCGTGATGGTTAAGAAGTGTCCCTGCATTGTAAACTTAAAGGAAAAAAAAACATAAGCAAGGAAATGCTAGAGTCCTTATCGAGAGGCCTGCACATGGTTCATACACGGTAACGTTGTTCGCATCGCCGAGTTTCAATTGACCGAGCCACTTTGCTTTGGTGCACGGCATGCTTAGTCGACGACAACCAATTACGGTGCAGATTAACGCACGTACGGTCACTGTCAGACACATCTTAAGTGTCTTGTTGCTTCTCCTGTGAATGGTGTTGGAGGTTTCTGGTGGGGGCGTCTTGATTGGTGGCTAGCTTAATGTGTATTCCTTCCAAATCATTCAGTGCTTGCTCCGCACAGACTGTTTCTGAGCATTAGAATACATAATTGTAGATTATCAACCAACACATTAATTGTGACTTCTCTTTTTCTGGTCACTATTATCCGTGTTTAATTAATGAATAGTTCAAACGTATGCGAATACTTCTATGCTTCATTAATCAATGTTTAACGCATATTTGTGCTTATACTTAGCTTTTATAAAGCCCGTCGCGGTGGCTTAGCGTCTATGGGGTTGTGCGACTAAGCACAATGTCGCGGGATCAAATCCCGGCCGTGGCGGCCATATTGCGATGGGGGCGAAATGCAACGACGCCAGTGGTACGTGCATTGGAGGCACAGTAAAACTCCCGGTGGTCAAAATTGATCCAGAGTCCCCCACTACGGCGTGCGTAATTATTCAAATCGTGGTTTCGGCACGTAAAACCCCAGAATTCAATGAACTTTTATAATTGTGGCGTATGTGTTTCCGCTTTCGCAGTAAAAAATGTTAAATAAATAATCATGCTGTAACCGTTGCGTCGTAAAGTGGGCACAGTCCCCGTCGTCAAGCCAATTAGTGGTTTTTTTTTTTTTTTCAATGGGGACGCCGTACTCTTTCGCGTCCCCTGATGTTGTTTTCCCTGCGTGGTTCTCGCGTCTCCTGTAATACGGCTTAGGTAGCTGTGCGCCGCCAGTGGTCGGTGTAGTGGCAGAGTAGTACGAGAGATGGCGCGAATGTTTGCTTGCTGGCGCAACCTGACGGCATGGATACGCAGGCGCAAAGGAAACGAGCTACCTTCTCGCTTGGGCTTGGGGTCATGATGCGCGATGTTTTATGGCGCAAGGGCCAGTCAATGGCCGAAGAGCGCCAAGCTGTGGTGTAATATAGTCAATGATACAATCACTGACAAAGGGTAACGTCGCTAACTATAACAATATAACGCGGCTGTATAGGGGCCTAAAAACAGTAGCAAGATATCACGCATTAAAGTAACGGCAATGACTTGCGAGGTGTGCTGTGAAGCTGAAGAATATACTCTGAAGGAATGAAATTATAGAAAGTATAAACGCCAGTAGCACTACTGCTTCACCGAGGTCCTTAAGTGCAAGGGCCCGAATTTGCTTAGTGTGGGCGGCGCGTGAAGACGTGTCGCGTACACGTAGGTAAACTTTGCGGGACCATCCCGCGAAAGGCTTGGGAGCGGGGCGCCAGGATGAACGTACACGATCGATCGAATGCGCCACCAATCACGTGAAGGTACACGAGAATGATAAGGCGTTGGTGTCCGGCATGAGGCGAACATATTCGCTCGATATCCTGTCGTGGTGAGTCGCGCATCCTTGAATTGTCAGCGCGCGTCGGGATGTTCCATAGGAATGTAATTCGGCTAGATGGCAGTCGTGTATGAAAGATGCAATAACTGCCCTTTTGATTGTTTGCACTACTTGTGTTGTTTTTCATTTGTCCCAGATGCTAGAGCAACTTTAGTGATAGAATGGTGTGGTAATATAACCCGCATACATCATTTTCTCCAACGGACAACGCCGCCCACGCCGGCGCCGACACCGGATTTTCTGCTACACGGGGCCCTTAAAGGTATTGCGTTAAAATTCGGGTAGTATAAATCATGTAGAAAAGTTGAAAATTACCTACCAAGTAAGGGGTCAGGCAAAGAGACAAAATCTCTACGATACCATTCACTGCATGCTTAGGAGAAATATTCAAGCTCTTAGACAGGGAAGGCTTAGGAGTGAAGATCAACGGGGAATATTTCAGCAACCTTCAGTTTGCAGATGACATTGTCCTATTCAGCAACCATGCGGACGAATTACAACAAATGATTGAGGACCTTAACCGAGAAAGTGTGAGAGTGGGATTGAAGGTTAATATGCCGAAGACAAAGATAACGTAATAGCCTGGCAAGGGAACAAGAATTCAGGATCGCCAGTCAGCCTCTAGAGTCTGTAAAGGAGTACGTTAATCTAGGTCAATAGCTCACAGGGGACCCTGATCATGAGAAAGAAATTTACAGAACAATAAAATTGGGTTGGAGTGCATACGGAAGGCGTTGCCAAATCCTGACTGAGAGCTTACCACTTTCGTTGAAAAGATGAGTGTACAATCATAGCATTCTACCGGTGCACACATATGGGGCAGAAACTTGGAGGTTAACAAAGAAGCTCGAGACCAAGTTAAGGACCGCACAAAGAGTAGTGGAACGAAAACTGTTAGGCCTAACGTTGAGACAGGAATAGAGCGTTGTGGATCAGAGAGCAAACGGGGGTAACCGATATTCTAGTTGACATTAAGAAGAAATAATGGAGCTGGGCAGGCCATGTAATGTGTAGGATATATAACCGGTCGACAATTAGAGTTACAGAATGAATACCAAGAGAAGGGAAGCGCAGTCGAGGACGGCAGGAAACTAGGTGGGGTGATGAAATTAGGAAATTTGCAGGCGCAAGTTGGAATCAGCTAGCGCAAGACAGAGGTGATTGGAGATCGCAGGCAGAGACCGTCGTCCTGCAGTGTACGTAAATATAGGCTGATGATGATAAATCATGAGGTCAGGAGATATCGCTCCACTGTGATGACGTGTAACAAAGTATTTCAGCAACTACGGGAAGTAAATGTTGCGAAGCAGTTCACAACTAACGGCTAGGTACAACAGCGAAGGATTCGGCGAACCATATAGATTGCAATTCCATTGTAGCAATTGCTACGATTGGGTGGATGTCTCTTTTTTCATTTGACCATACAGATATGCTCTAGAACGCAGAACATAACCACAGAAACAAAGCCACTGAAGGATGCAGAGTTCGAATATTTTTGCTCTGCACATGGCTGTGCGCCGCTTCACTGCCAAAAACCATAAACCTCCCCCTTCGTTTCCTTGAGAGTTCACGTCAGGACAACACATGGACAGCTAAACGTAAAACAGTTCTCGTGACCAGTGTTGTCAACTTCTTTTTTTCAAGCGTGTCCCTGAACTAAGTCCAATGAAGTCGCTAAATTTGGCTAAATTTTGCGTCGAGGTCAATAAAATTGTCTCTGAAACCGCCGAGCGACTGTTAAAAAAATGTAGAACTTTATATAACCCGGTAATATAAATCACCTTGGAATAAATCATATACCAAAACACTTCGCATTCGTATAGAGTCCGGGCAGGGAAGAAAGAAACGAGCAATTTTTACCGGCAGGGCGTAATGGACGTTCACTTTAATAATATAATTAGAAAACAGGGCATCATGACGGCTGGAATCCTGCGATTTCCTTAAGAATTACATAATAAAAATGTAAAGCGGTATAAAAGAACACGGATGACCTGACTTTCCTAGCACAAGGACACATTTGGTCCACGTTATGTCTGCAAATGTTCTAGCTTCCGGCGCTGTGAAAGGAGAAATAAATTATGCGGCAGGATATTATTGTTTACATGGCAATAATAGTTACGTGACCACTACACAGGTATTTAAATATACTACGTTGCTATCCCTTAGTTCACCTTACAGCTCTATGCAAAATCAATTTGTTCGGAAGCCACGAGAAATAGAGGCGGCACGTCCATATTCGCGAGAACAAGCCCAGCTGCACCAATACATTCACCTTTCTAGAGTATATCAATCTTACTATTAGATTCGCCTGTTGCTTCCCAAGCCTCACCACAAAATTGATTGCAATTAGTTCTCCTAATTTAATTTACTGGTACGCTTGCGGACTGCCTGTACTCGAACGTATTTAGAAAACTACAGCGCCCACAGCCTTAAGATCTCTTCTAAAGTATTTTATAACGAATAAAAAAGACACATTCTGTCAGCACAATGTGATGCCCGTTTGCCTCAGCGCAATTAACAGCAGCGTAAGTCCTGCAGTGGACATAAATATAGGCTGATGATAATGATGAAGGCCTGCGTGAGTACAAACCACCGTTGCTTCACGATGGTCCCAGAAGCCACCCTCCATACAGTCGATTTCGGTAGCCCTTTTGTAGCTTTTGAATAACAAAACGCGTTCAAGCAACTTTCTTAATTTGGAAGTCTCTAAATAGCGCCACTGTTTCTGTCACGACAACCTTATTCACCGGTCGATTAATCGAAAAAAATACTTCTAATCTAGCGACATAATTACTAAAATGGCAACACTGCTCATCACGGTGTTCACAAAGCCTTGGTGGACGAGATAAATTTTACACGGATTCCGCTTTATTTGAAAAAAAAGAAAGAAAAAGAAAAGAGAACCACATTGGTAGTCGTAAACATGCCCCGCTACGGAGAATAATCCGCTCAGAACAAAAAAACAAAAAAAAGACAGCAGCGAAGTGATCATGTAGATAAAAAACACAATAATATTTCCGCACAAGGCGCGTGCTCTCCCGCACTCCCGGTGGCGGTTCACGGACTCTGCGACGGGCTTATCCTAACTCGAGACCTAACTCGAGACCTAACTCGAGGCCTAACTCGAGGCCTAACTCGAGGCCTAACTCGAGGCCTAACTCGAGGCCTAACTCGAGGCCTAACTCGAGGCCTAACTCGAGACCTAACTCGAGACCTAACTCGAGACCTAACTCGAGGCCTAACTCGAGGCCTAACTCGAGGCCTAACTCGAGGCCTAACTCGAGGCCTAACTCGAGGCCTAACTCGAGGCCTAACTCGAGGCCTAACTCGAGGCCTAACTCGAGGCCTAACTCGAGGCCTAACTCGAGGCCTAACTCGAGGCCTAACTCGAGACCTAACTCGAGGCCTAACTCGAGGCCTAACTCGAGACCTAACTCGAGACCTAACTCGAGACCTAACTCGAGACCTAACTCGAGGCCTAACTCGAGGCCTAACTCGAGGCCTAACTCGAGGCCTAACTCGAGGCCTAACTCGAGACCTAACTCGAGACCTAACTCGAGACCTAACTCGAGACCTAACTCGAGACCTAACTCGAGACCTAACTCGAGACCTAACTCGAGACCTAACTCGAGGCCTAACTCGAGGCCTAACTCGAGACCTAACTCGAGACCTAACTCGAGACCTAACTCGAGACCTAACTCGAGACCTAACTCGAGACCTAACTCGCGGCCTAACTCGCGGCCTAACTCGCAGGCCTAACTCGAGACCTAACTCGAGACCTAACTCGAGACCTAACTCGAGACCTAACTCGAGGCCTAACTCGAGGCCTAACTCGAGGCCTAACTCGAGGCCTAACTCGAGGCCTAACTCGAGGCCTAACTCGAGGCCTAACTCGAGGCCTAACTCGAGACCTAACTCGAGGCCTAACTCGAGACCTAACTCGAGACCTAACTCGAGGCCTAACTCGAGGCCTAACTCGAGGCCTAACTCGAGGCCTAACTCGAGGCCTAACTCGAGGCCTAACTCGAGGCCTAACTCGAGGCCTAACTCGAGGCCTAACTCGAGGCCTAACTCGAGGCCTAACTCGAGACCTAACTCGAGACCTAACTCGAGGCCTAACTCGAGGCCTAACTCGAGGCCTAACTCGAGGCCTAACTCGAGGCCTAACTCGAGGCCTAACTCGAGGCCTAACTCGAGGCCTAACTCGAGACCTAACTCGAGACCTAACTCGAGACCTAACTCGAGACCTAACTCGAGACCTAACTCGAGGCCTAACTCGAGGCCTAACTCGAGGCCTAACTCGAGGCCTAACTCGAGGCCTAACTCGAGGCCTAACTCGAGGCCTATAGCCCTCATGAAACGGGTGAAGACAGCGGCCTGCGCCTATGGGATCCCAGGCTAACGACCTCCTCGCCGATCTTCTCATTTAAAAAATTCAATGTTTTATTCTCTCTCTCGCCTTATCGAAGCCTTTGTAAAGTTTTTCGTGCTCGCTGAAATGTATGGGCTTCTCAGGAGCCACATGGCCTCCCAGGATTATTGTTCTATCCTGCGTTTCTTCTTCCATGGACTAACGCGCTAACTACGCTCGTATATATAGGTATTATTATTTGTTTTGAAAACATATATGCACTAGACAGGAAAGGGAAAGTGAAGAGCAGGCTTACAACTGCCACCGGAAGGAACAGATCCTCTCTAAGAGAGGCGCATTCGTTCGCTAGCCCGGCCCTGTGCCGACATTCTGGTTCCTGTTGTTATGCGCCTCATTAAAGAAGAGAGGCTTCCGTATTATTCTTTGGATTAATGTCCTAATTAGTCCATTGTGAGCGATGCTACATGATTAGGTTCATATCACTGGAATTCGATGTGTTTTGGCGTGATGCACTTGCTTCGTCAGGATTTATTTTCCTCATGACTTTTCCGCGATAGTGACTTTTTATGCGTTTTGCTGTAAATTGAACTATTGCAAGGTCAGTAGATACTGGTGATGCTTTTCACGTATCATATGCTAACTCTGTATTACACAGGATATGCCTACCGGTTGATCATTTAGATTTCCGGAATTTTCACAAACCGCCTGTGCCAGATAGCATCGTAATTCTTGTCCTTGAGCTGGATTATTCGAAGAGGCAGACTTTACTAACATGAGAAATTGAAACACATCTTCAATCAAATAAACATCCAGTAAACTTCTTAATTAATTACATTACGGCGAATCTTGCATTTTACGAACTGTAGCCGGTGAGGTTGCAAGATATATCAACTTGAAATAAATCTCCAGGAGGACACCAGCTTTTTTTTTTTTTTTTATATTGTTTCCCAAAGTTTGGGATGAAATACCAGGGCGTTCCAATTACTTTTGAGCTCAATGCATAAAAGAGCATTTTGTTAATCTAGTAATTGGAACAACAGTGCATTTTTACTGCGAGTTTGCTGGCGCGCATCTCCATATTTTTGTCATTCAGGAATTTAGTTCGAAGTGGATACGCCTTGCAAACTCACCGGCTACGATTCGTAAATTACAAAATGGGCCGTAGAGTAAAAAAAGTTGGAATTGGTGAATACTTTTTATTTATTTCAATATTTGTTTCAATTTCTCGTGCAAGTTATGTCCGCCTCTCTGAATAATCCAACTCAAGCACCAAATTTGTTTTCTGCAACAGGCAATATTTAAAAATTCTGGAAAACCTAACCACGTATATTTGAATGTTTACGCCAAGCTTTGAGCAGGTACTGTGAGTTGCGGTTACTCTAAGGTATACTGAATGGTTTATATTGTTTTTAGATTTCTTGGGAGGGAAGGGGGGGGGGTATTGTTTAGTGTTTTGTGCTTGTCTTTCGCACAATCTGGGGATGGCGCGCTCTTCAGTACTCAAATTTTTCACATTGTCATAGTCAATAAGTAACCAGCTGCATTTACAAACGGCTGATCCCAAGTAGATTTTTTTTCTGGCTACATTGCATCGTCTGGAAGCGAAAGAGCGGAACGAACGCACAAGTCGCAAGCAGCGTAACCAATAGCTCCAGCATGGTACGAACGGTCTAGTTATAGCTGACAGTGAGCGCATTTATTACGTATAGAGTATCATGCACACACCACGGCTGAAATGTCTGCGGCACTCAAACTTGCGCACAGACCTGCTAGCCACCAGCACAACACCTAAATGTAACTCATAAAATACAGCGAGATCGCGACCGATAACGAAAGCGCGATGGGTCCGTCCACCAATACCTGCCCGATGTACACTGCCTCACTAATTCTCCGAACTGTTCTGGAACTTGTAACCACCACAACCTGAAATTGTACCAGCAGGGAATTGATTTCTTCACTCAATGCAGCCAATCATGACGAACAACGTTGCAAAATTTGGCAGAAGTAACGCTTCATCGTGTCGGTAGCTCTCGATTCGATTCTTATGCTTCATTTATTTGCAAATAGCTCTTCCTTTCTATTTGTGTAGTCGACTTGCACAGAGTTGCAGAATTATGAAGCAAATTAGTGCGCTGAAACTCAAGCGGCCACGATGCGAACGTGTCCGAGAGTGTGGATTAGCCCAGCTTTGGGAAAGGCACAAGAGATACTGATTGCGAAGCTAGTCACGAGAAAATCTAATTACTGAGAGCAAGATTACGTTTGCATGTTTTAAGCGGAAGGTAAACGAAAGACATTGCGGGTCTGGCTGGGACAGTGTTGCAGACAATTATTTAATAAAGCAGCACAAATCTTCCGTTGCCAAAAACAATAAAAAAATAAGAGCTAATTTTATCTAGAGAGATGACTAAATGTCAAAGAAATGAGAACGACATTCGTATACAGAGAGATATACTAGATATATAGACAGGGAGTAAAGTGACTTCATTTTTCTGCGTTAATCTACAGAAGGGTAAGAAACTTCGTTATATTATGACTTGTTGCCAAAAATAGCGGATTCTTGCGGTTGTTGCGAGCACGCTTGAATGCGTTCGGTATATTCGTTTTCTTCAGTCTTACTGACAGCGTTTGCGTTATGTGCGCGGAAGCTTGGCGCCCGCTAACTTGAGAGCGATACGATTCTGCGCGCCACTCGCTCGGAAAACTTACCGTTTCGCATAAGCAATAGTTTGTGCGTGAAGGTTTCCCAAACCCTGCAGTGATCACTTCCACATAGTAGGCTCCCTATTTCCGCATCTTTAGTCGCGCGATCTATCAGCAATTGTGGAAGCAATACTGCAGCAAGGTTGATCCAAGACAAACCGGAGTGACAGCCGTGCTCTTGTTAAGCGATTGAACGTTGTAGTATGTGTGTGACCACGTGAATGTTGTGGGGCTTGCTCAAGAAAATGGTCTCACATCGTTATTTGTGATCATCGGTCCCTGCTCTCACGGCAAGAATGCGATGCCTACTTGATGAGCAATACTGCGTGGCAGGTTCTCCCGAAAACTGGGGAGACAACCGTGAAAAATGGCATACTTTATGGGGTTATTCCCTTGCCCATGTGTATACTATAGGTTAGCCAGCCAGACACTTTTCTGGTCAACATCTCTGCCTTATCGCTTTAATTTCTCTCTCTCTCTATCTATCTCGGCGGGAACACAGACGACGCTAAAAACACTGACTAACGTATAGGCACGTAGAAAGCGACACGTTTTGCTGTCTAGAAGCTGGTTTATATTGCGACAGGAAAAGCGTATAAATAAGCTGTAACGTATCGCAGCAACGCATCAAACGCTGCCCAACGTGTCGTTTTTTTATTCGCCTTTACGTTCGGCTGTGTTCTTAGCGATGCTCCCCCTAAATATGAAAAGCCAACTCCATGATGCCTTCACGTTAATGGAGATATCTAGTTGGCAGCCGGATTCACTTGGGTTCATGGTGACGTGCTCATGCAGTTATAGATTCAAAAGAAAACGATAAAAATAAAAGATGTATTTGCGAATACATGCCACTGCTCGCTGAGAACGAACTGTCATGACACACGCACATAACGGCTAGTCGAAAAGCGTGCCCTTACTGAAAACAGTTTGACGTTTATAAAGGCGTGCACTTTCACAGATATATATTGACAAAACCGGCACCCTTTGAACTAAGTAACGCCAATATTAAGCCTAAGGTTTACTCCAGTAAGAGCGAAGTTAAGAGTAGCCAACATCTGGAACTTTCATTAGTTGATCCCTCGAGTTGTTTATTAGCCAAAACCACGATATCATTCTGAAGCATGCTGTACTGAGGAACTCCGCATTAATTTTGACCACTTTAGGTTTTTTAAGTAGCATCTAATGCACAATACACGAACGTTTTTTTTTTGTTTGTTTGTTTTTGTTTATTTACTCTCATACCCACACTGCCATTTAGGCATCACAGTGAGGGGTAGGGGGGCGGGGTTACACAAAGCAATGCGAATAACCTATGGTATTATTATAATATGCAGCAGTACAGTCTGAAACACAATCAATATCACTAAGGAACAAAAGTAGTACATCAAGATGCCAATGCACATTACATACATAAAATGAACTAAGCTCCTAGGGCTTTGGTGGACGAAAATGGCACTATAGAACTATATAGTAAGGGTGTAAAAAATGCTGGAGTAGAAGGCAGAAGAGAATTTTATCCCTTTAACGGGCAGCTCAACAATATTGTTGACCTAACAAAACTATCTGCAAAAACTACACAAATCCAAATATCAGTCTGTGCCTTTCAATTTACTTTTATTTACGTACCTGCTCAATAGTGGTATCCAATAAAATGTCGAGCGTCAGCAGCAGGAGATGTATTGGGTACAAAACCTGAAGGCTTCGTCGTTATCTTCTTAGTGCACGGGGGGTTATTTTCTCGCCAGTGCGATTTTTTTTCTTTTTTTAAGCAAGCGCTTATTTCTTAACTTCATCAAGGTTCATCTCTAGAACACACATTAACCTTGCCAAAGCAAGTGCCAGAGACCAGTTTTGGGCCATACATTTACCTGTAACCACACGGTCAACAATAATTTTGACCTACTGTATCTCGCTTAGTTCTTAGAGAAACCGTTTAATATTTCAATTGGTATGTATTTGAGCAAAGTAAAGAAGAACTAAAGCAATAAAGCCATTCTATAGGCCAAGTCGTTCTTATCTTGCCAGTTAAATAGTTAAAGAGCAGTTGCAAATACTTCGTTATCGAGTATGCTAACTACGGCAGCATGCAGTCGATTCCACTCATAATAGATTTGGAAAAAATAATACTTTTCAGAAGATCTGCACCTATATTCCGTGACCTTGATCTCATGATCTGTTCATCCAGATATATAATGCGGCTCCAAAATATACTTCCTGCGGTCTATTCCAATTTGGGCATGAAATATATTGTGAAAAAGCTTGAAGCGTAAAGTTTGCCTTCTTTTTTTCTAAAGGTTCCCATTCTAATGTTTGTTTTGTAGCAGTGATGCTGCATTTTGTTCTTGCATTTCAACCCCATAGGAGCACGGCCGCCGCGACCGAGATCGAACCCGCCACCTCGAGCTCAGCAGCGCAACGTCATAGTCAAGGCTGCAGCGGTGGGTAACATAAGTAACTGTGACGCCGAGTGTCGCAATACAACATGGATAACGTAAAACGTGGTACTGGAGCGCATACTCGTCCTCGCAAAATTTCTATATCATCCATGTCACTTTCGTACCTAAGCAAAAAAAAAATAAATTCTGTCACTTAGGTATCCTTACGTCATTTGAAGGCGAAAGCATTTTGACTACTGTAATTAATTGGCTACGTGCATGATACGTGACGTGATACGTTGTCACGTGTCCTTAACAACTCTACCTTAATCCACCTTGCTCTATACCAACCTTAATCCACCTTAATCCAATTTAATTCACCTTCATTCACTTTACTCCACCTTAAGTGACCTTACTCCGCCGCGAGCGCCCACCCGCGCGGCTGTATCTTTAAAGCCATCTCTGGAGGGGGCAGAGTCCGCCCTCCCTGTGTTTTCGCGGCTAAGATCGCGTTGATGCGAGCGCCAGCACGAACCTCAATTCGCTTGCTGCTGCCTCCGCGCTGACTCACTCCAGCGTTTTGACAGTTTCCGCGGTCATCGAGTGATATGCGTTCATGTTTTCTGGTGCGCGCGACACCATGCTTGTTAATGTAGTCAGTGTACATATGTTTACAAGCTTATACGGCCGATAAAACTACAATCCTTACTTTTTATAGCTGTCCATTAATTTGCTATCGCAATCGATGCTTCGCCTTTCGGGCGAAACTGCGACTTTTTTTTTTTTTTTGTCTACCCTTCTTAAAAATTTCTTCACTGCCCTCGTGTTGCTAAGAAAGTGCATTAAAAGTACTCGCGGAATTATCAGCTGCGTTATGCATGAATCCGGTTACTCTTGTCTCTGGGCACTATTCTTACCTAATTATTAGCCTGCAGAGGAACATCGAGGAACACATCAATTATTGTTTCTATATAGTGTAAGCCTGTTTCGTAACAGAAGACGATGTTTTCATATGATCGTCAATTATTGCGTACCTGTTTGTTTCCACAGAAGAAAAAAAAAACGATTGGTTATCGTGTAGCAAGAAGAGCCGCGTATTCCTAGTCCGCCAATCCGGGCCTCTCGATGAGCCAAGTTGCAGGCGTCAGTGGCGGCTGGCCTATATTAAGCTTAACCGAATTGACCACGTTTGTTAACCAGTCTTTTTATTTCGTGTTTTTTTTTCTTTCTTTTATCTTTTGCACTTGGTCTATGCATAGGAAACCGATTGGATACACATTGTTCCTCATATCCGAAAACTTTACCTAACCCTGCAGGTTCACCCTAACAGCACTCTGCTGTATTTACAGCGTTTAGAGTGTCTGTATACGCCAGGCAGCGCACTCCCTTTAGCCCTGCTTCAACGCTCGCCAAATGAAAGTGCAGCTTTAATTTATTTTCCCTCGTTCGCTGCCAGCGTCCATTGCCTTCTATCTTTCACTCTTTCCCGAACACCTTATTAGCCTTCATTTTAGTTTTATCTCTTCTTCCTTCTTTAAACTTTATTTTTCTAGCGAAGTGCGTTGGTGTTCTCAGTGTTTGGGCCCGCCATCGAATAATTACCGAATTGCGCCGCTGCATGTGAGTTCGCCATACGGGGCTGTTTAATGAGATTTCCTTGTCGGCCTAATAAGTGGCGCCGCCAAGGCCGCCTGGTGGCGAACTCCAGAACCAGCCCTCCCCTCCCATGGCCACATTATTTCTATTTTCCGTCCTGAGTTGAAGTGCTATGTATGGTCTCGGCTGGTGAAGAAGCGTGTGTTGCGGACCATACATTATTTACCATGCTCTTCGGCTGAGCCGATATCTGACCTTCCCGTCATGTGACCTTCCCGTCATGTGACCTTCCCGTGAGGGAGAGGAGGATGTATTGAAAGGGAAACGAAGCGGCCGTTATATATCCCCTTCACTCACGGTGGACGCGACTTACTTTTGTCATTGCTGTGCACTTGTGGCAAATAATCGACCACTAAAGTTCAGCTTAGTTTAAACTGAACGTTCTGCTTACCTCAAGTACCTTCATTTTACTTCCGAGGGAAATCTGTCGCTGCCGAAGATCGCTTTGGAGAACGCACTACAGTGTTTGACGGGACGTGTGACGTAGGCCGTTTCGGTAGCAATTGCGAAATAATTTTCTTCTTTCCAGCAATGCTACAACAAATAATTAATTTGTGCAAGTAATTCAAGCTAGTGATTCAATTCTTTTTATGAAGGAGCGTGTTATTAGTGACTGTGCAATAATTAGACGTTTAATCACTCTGTAATTATGGTGACTCATCGCAAAAGAGCAGAAAGAGTCATTCTACCCCGTTGATTATCTTCTAATGGAGCCTGCAGCACCTTGGCATGAAATTATGTAAATTTTGTACATATATCGACAGTCGATCATAATTGATGTATGAAGCGGATATGTTTGCGCTTGCGTGTTTCGAGTGTGCGCAGTTTCGATTTAACCAAACTCAAAAGTTAGGAAGTACACAGCAATCCCAGCTTGGAGCGCTTAGTTGCTGTCGCAGTGAAAACAAACGACGTGAATGACCTCAAGGATCATGACGTTGTTCAGGATGGGACGGAAGGCGTCATAGTAGAAGGTGCTTAGGCGTTTCAAATCACATCGGGTTGCGTGTATGAGCCTTCAGAGAATTTGACGAATTAAAGAGGAGGCAGAAAGGTAAGTTAGGCTGCATAAAATGCATAAAAGGTTGCAGAAAGATGTTGTACGTTCTGCAGTTGAAGCATTTCTAGAGTGTCACACAAAAAAAAAGCCAGCAGAAGCGGGATCTTGCTGTTATAAATAGCACGATGTTTCGAAAAAGCGGACCGTATAGGGAACGATACAGATATGATAGTTTGGCTTAGTATACGGGTGGGAGCATTCGTCAGAGGAAGATTCTGATGATAACCTTAAACCTTTTCTAGCCTTTGGTTGCGATTTTGCGACCTACCGAATCTGAGCTCATGTGCCCAACGCGATGCCTAAACCATGTAAATCCTGAATTTCCCATTACGAGTGGTCAGCTAGAAAGATCGTGTCGGTGTGTCGCCTTCTCTCTCGCAAAACGGTGATTAGCGTATTGTGCTTACAACAACGATGAACACTCCAAGAAACTGTTGTGATTGCATCCATTCAGGGGCAATTAATTGAAGTCGGCGTCTCTGTAGTGCCGACTGTTTTACAGACTACAATAGAATGCGAGACGGTTCACCTGCCAAGTTTGAGTTTCGTCAGCGCGAAGTCACAGGGGGGGGGGGGGGGGGGGGGGATTATAAAGCCTATGGTTCTGCGCTAGATGCCAGCTTTAGTTTTCTTTAAACAGAGTCTACAAAACCCAGACAGGGTAGCAACTGGTGTGAGAGAAGTTTTCGATGGTCATACATCGCACACAAGCATGTGTAGTTGAAGCTGGAAGGTGTGTCATGAGGGAAAAAAATTTCGGGCCATAAGAGGTTAAATGCACTGATACCTACCCACTCATAGGGAATTATCCTAGCGTACTACACCCTTAAGTCAAGTCTTTAGGCTTGAATGGCGATTCTACCCGCGAGACAGTCAGCTTCAAAAAATTTGCAGACCCTACTACCCTCTTAGCATCAATGTGTTCTGCCTCTCGATATATCTCTAAGCTAGTTTCCGTAGCGATTCTGTTCGCATGAAACGCGGAGTTGTTCATGCGTCACGGGCACACAGTCCAAATGGGGTGACCATATCCAGGGATATTACACAGAAAAGTGTGACTCTCCCGGTAGCGCTTGCACCATGTAGAGCTGCAACATGGTGCAACATCGTGCAACATGTTACACCATGTTGGACTATGTAGAGGTAGTAAAATTCGCAGTAACTTTAGCATAGACCAAAGCGGGTGAAGGTGAAAGCCTGTGCGCTCAAGAGACATTCATTAAATTGCTTTACATTCTCATTCCAATGCGTTGTTACTTCTTACTTGTTTTCTCTCACCAAAGGTCGCGGGTTCTAGTGCTTTAATTGAGACTACCTTAATTAACTGTGCCTTAATTAACTTCATCCTCATATCACCATAGGTCGTGGCTTCGAATGCCATAATTATCTTGCTATTAATTAACTGGGCCTTAATTAACTTCGCCTTAACACCAAAAAGTAGTGGGTCCGACTCCCACCGAAGGTCGTCGGTTCGAGTGCCTGAATTAACTGTGGAAGAAGCTGTGGAAGAAGATGAGGGCGAACGCGCGAGCAGTGGCACGAGCGCGTCTATGCACGAGGCGAGCTCACGTGACTTTCTGTACCGCACGCCGCGTTTTCAAGGCCACCGTCTGATCAGGCGTTTAAAGCTTTCACCTTAAAACGGGAAGGAAACCTAATTGTTCCGTCTCGCATGCCAGCCCCACTCGTCCATTTCCGTTTCGCCTATTCCTCGCTCATTTCTTCTCCTGTTTCTTTCACAAGGTAACTTTGCGTGTTATTCCTTTCATTTTATTCCACATGAGGGCGCGTCGCGTGGGCGCGCGTGAGAGCGCGAACACATGCGTAAGCCTAGACTGTCTGTGCGTGGTGCACGAGACGTGTCCAGTGGCGACGCTCTTCAGTTCGTGCGCCCGCTGGTCGCCTGCCACTCCTCTTCACCGCTGTGCACGGCCGGACGTTGGCGCCGTAATTAATTCACCTCCTCTGCTCGCGCCTGCATTCGAATCCTGCTGCATCCTTCTCCCTTCGCTATTGGGATTGCAGGCCCTGTTCGCTTTCTCTCGCCCAAATCAACATACGCCGTCGGGCGAATATTTTCCTCCGTTGGATTGGTAATGACTTCATACTTTTCTTTTTCGGTCAGTCATTCATCAACTCCCGCTGCTTGACCCTCGCTCCGGGCGCTGTTACGCGAGGTGCGGACGTGCCCACAGACATGGGCGTGACCGCACGAGAGGTATCAATTGGAAGACAGCTTATTTCGTCTTCCTTTAACCGATATCGGGTTGCTCTAAAGCCGTATACATTTATCTCCAATAATGACATCTTGGAGGGCTGCCGTGAAAGTGCTGCGCTACTTCAATGACTCAATTCTTCTGCTTTCGAAGCGTGTACGGCGGTCGTGAATTGCAAGGTGGAGAAGCTATGTGTAGCCGTCGAAAGTCCATAGCGTCGTGCAAACATTCGCGGCCACCATTAATAACGTGAACCCCTTCCTCTATAATAAGGCCATTTTTGTGTACAGCGTTTCTATGCGCCGGATTCTTCCCACGGACACACTTAAGGGGGACTTTTGTCCCACCGCTACCTAAATCTCTTCGACGGGGAAACACGACACTCTAAGATGGGAGAACCAGAACTATGAAAAGAGGGAAGGCGATTTCGTGGTGTTTTTTATTGCGATAGCAATTATATGGACACTCGTCGCCGCGCGAGTGAAAGCGCGCGGGGGACGTGCGCCATCACGGAGAGCCAACGCACGGCGGAAAGCAAACGCGATTGTCGCGCGAAATGCCGTGGGGATATAGGGGGGGAGGGAGGTGGGGCGACGCTGTGCTACGGCACCAAATGCTTATCTTGCAACCCAGCGCCAGGGGAACTGGCAACGCAATCTCCCACGCGAAAAAAAAAAAGCGGGGAGGCAGCGCGGGAGGGAGGGGGGGGGGGGAGCAGCTTCTACTCTGCCAACAAATACGCGTGCACTGGCTGTGGTGGCGTCGCCCGCACCGTCTCATATCTCCACACGGCTCTGACCTTTGTATGCGCTGTGCATTCGCCGCTCAGTTTCCGTTGAAGCGATAGACCGCACGATTCTTCGCCCGCTGCAGCGGCTGCGCTTGCTGCCAGCGCTTTACAGTCGTTGTCTGCGGTCATTCAGTGTGATCTATTCATGTTTGCTTGTGCGCGATGACACCACGCTTGTCAATTCATTTAGAAAGCGAATGTGTCGAAGTTTCTGCGGCCGATAAAACTACTCTACTAGCCCTACTCCGAATAGCTCTCTACCAATTTGCTATCGCAATTGATGCTTCGCCTTTCGGGCGAAACTGCGCCATTTTTTTTTTTTTTGAGACCGGCTGATCTACCAGAGGCGTTAATCCTTTTTGGGATTCAGTGACGAGGACGACCAAGAAATGTTTGTCCCGCCTGACAAACTTGTATGAGCTGTTAATTTTGCTTCGCTTTATTTATATATATATATAAATATCTAATTCTATCGATTGTTTACTTATCTATACATACACGCATATATGCATACATACACGCATAGATACATACACATATACATACATACGTACATGCATGCATACATGCATACATATAGATACGTACATACATAGATACGTACATAGATACATACGTACATACATACATGCATACATACATACACGCATACACACATACATGCATACATACATACATGCATACATACACACATAGATACATACATGCATACACACATACATAGGTAGATAGATATCAAGTGCCGTCAATGTCTGTTAGTGGAAATGAATGAACATGTCCAGGCAGAGAAAGTGGTGAAGTTTGGAGGAGGAAGGACTCTTCGATGAAAACGGGAGAGGTTTGCCCGTCGGAACGCCTAGCATGCTGCTGCAGGTGACCGCCTCGATAAATGAAATGATGCACGCAGGACGTACGACACTTCACGCACAGATAACACAACACGCAGAATTAACGCATCTCGTTTAAACCGTTATCTGGCAGAAAACTTAGAAGGGCGTTCGTATAGTACGGGACGCGCTGCGGTTGTAGCTCCGCGACAACCGAAACGAAAGGCTAAAAAAACTTGAAGTTGATCGTGGCATTGCCGTTACTCCTACGAAGAGTAATTGCTCCTACTTTATCTAATAATTCGCCGGATTTCGCCGTTTATATCGGCAGTGGTGGCATGCGTGTCAGACAGTAAAGTGTAATCGTCATAAAAAGTACTAAGAAGGCCCATGGGAATGCATTTCTTTCGTTCGTCGTGTTATTGATCCCTTTTCATTCGTGGTCGTAGTGCTGCGTTCATACAGCTTTCTGCCTTGGCACGCCCGTCCTTGCATTTAGTCTCAGATTAACGGCGGCCTTTAGGAATAAGTCCTCGCTTGCTCATACTTTTCCAAGCATTTACTTTACAGCGTACAGCACTTTGCGCGCATATAGCTACGTTCAAATGCTTTTGCAGACATGAGTGCTTTCTTTTTGCACTTTTTAAGGTTTAATACAAGCATCTCTGGTGTGTTCAGGTTGATTGAAAACTGAACTGGAATTTGCGCCTGCATTAAAATAATTCAAATTTTATGCAAGCTTTCAAGCAGGGCAGCGGCTGACGTGCATTATCGGAACACATATAGCAGCAGTTCCCTCATATGAGCTGCAATTTAACTGCGCCCTTATGCCATGTTCGTTTAAACACCTTCAGTGTTCTACTCTCTGTATTGACACACTGGCTATAAATGATGTAAACTCTTTGGCCGTTGTCATTACTAGTTTCATGAATGTTCACAAACAGCGCTAGAAATACCGTAATAACTGAATGTTTTGTCTCCTACAAGCGACATGACACCTTTTTGCTTGAAACCGAGACAAACACGGGAAAGAGACCCACAAGAACGCGTAGCTCGACACAAATTAGACACACACAAGTAGAAAGAGAGAGAGAGATTACATTATACAGAACAATAGTGGAGGCCAGCTTTTGAGGAAAAGCCTGCGCAAGCCAGTGTGGTCGCCGTAGTGACCTGAAGCTAGGCCTTTTTTGCGAAACATATACAATCGTGGACTGAAGATCGTGATTCAACCTGACGCAAGTGTTGAGCAAGTGTTGAGCACGGTGTTGCGGATTCGTTTCCCGGTGGCGGAGACCGCATTTCTATACGGGGGTGGAAATTGAAAACACTCGTGCAGCATCTCTTCGGTTGCACGTTAAAGAACACCAGGTGGTCAAAAGTGATCTGCAGTGTTCCGCTACGGCTGCGGACGAACGATTAACGCATCCGCTGCGCAACTTGAGGTAATTTGGGCATTCTCGTGAAATGTACTGGCTTATTATTTGTGTTTTGGGGGGGAGGGGGGTATCAGTATCATGTGCATACACGGGCGGCTTATTGTGTGTGATTGTGTGTGAGTGGTCGTGTGCGTGCTTCAGCCAAATAACCTGCAGTTAGCAAGCAGCACATGTCATCCTGCTCGCACAGTCCCTCGTTCATTCAATTAATGCGTTCATGTGCCCTTTTAGAACTTGCTCGCGTTTTGCAAGTGAAGAGGGGCCGGGATGCCTGCCCTTCCGGAAAATTTGCCCCTTTCCTCAGCGCTTCCTCTGACTTTGAGCGAGGCCGTTATTCAAACATGACGGTACCCGGGGACTCGTCCGGCTCAGCTATTTCGCGGTCCAGCGCTTCACGCTCCTGGACTCTAATGCTGCAATGTTGGCGACCCGCAGCAACCGGAACCATGCACATGTTATGCACTCGGTGCATGTTCGCGCTGGCAGCGCCGAAAAATCGATGCTGGTTGCCCCCTGAATAAATGATGGGGTCACCGGGACGCGATGCACGTGCTGAAAGAAGCAGGCACCGGGTCTTTCATCCCCGGATGTTGGCACGTGCCGGTATACAAAGGAGGAGGAGGAGGAGGAGAGAAGGCAGGGAGGAATACAAAGAACGCACGCATCGGTCTCCTGCTGGATTAAAGTGCGTCGACGTCGGTATTGTTGGCACTTGCGGAGACATCGAAAGGAATTTCAGATTAGCTTTAAGGCTCCGCTCTGTGACAGGTCATTCGAAAAGTGCACGGACGAAAATTAGCTCTCTAAGATTACCAGCTTAGACGAAAAACAAACTTTCAGTGCGCGAGATTGTAGGCTGTTCTTACCCACTGCTTTCATGCAAGAGAGCTTCCTGTTCGCCTCTGTGTCGATATACCGTCAAGTGTAGTAGGATTTTTATGTTCCAGTCACCTAGCTTGGCAACAAGGCGCGATCGTCCTTACCTGAGTCTGCCGGATCCCTTATGATCAGCAGTGCCATGCTAGACACACAGCGGTCATCTTCGAGAATAGCATCAGTGACTGCCACAGCACCGTGGCGTCATGGATAACCAGTATGCCGATGACGATGCTATGCCAGCCCCTGAAGGAAGGCAATCGGGAATAACGCCCATTGTCAGTGCGGCGGAAACCTTTGCGTGATTCCACTGTGCATCACAGTAAACAACGCCGTTTTCGATCGAAACTTAACGGCACCTCCCACACTCTTTACTCTACCTTCGAATTCCATCTGGGCTTTCACGATTCTTTTCGGGTATCGCTTGGAGGATCCCGTACGAAGTCCTTAGCCTTCCGTATTGGAATGAGCGACCACCGCTTCGAGCGATAAATGTAGTGGCGAGGACACGCTTGGGCACATTCTTAGTGACTGTCGTCGTTAAAGCAGTGCAGAAGCGATTGTTCGCGACTCTGCTAGCTCGTGTTGATGATCCGCCATTCTCGGAATTGACTATTTCGGATGGCCGTGCAAGTAATCGCAACCGCGTAACTGTATTTTTTCTCACATCTTAACCACTCACAGAGGCACCGTTAGACTTCTAAAGCGAAGGAGGCGGTAGCTTGGTTCAGTTTGCTCGTTTGGTTCTGGTTGATATCAGCCGATCTTCATGGCTGGGCATTGTCTCTCTTCCTCTCCCTCATTATGATTATATTAGTACTTCCTCTCCTCCATCCAAACTGCATGATAGCGAACCGGATTTGTTTATTCTGATCGTTCTGTCTGCCCCTTTTCTTTCACATCTCTCTCCCATTCTCTTCTCTCTGGTCATATTGTCTAACAAACATCCGCAGTATTCATTTATATAAATGCGTCTCGTCATAGCCGTCCCAGTGACACCGCAGGGTATGATATTGTGTTGCAGTAGATGAATGGCACCTTCCTTGCCTCAGTAACCTAACCAAGCAAGTGACATAAAAGAAAAGGCTAGATAGCGTAGGAAGCGTTTCTTTCCATTGGTATATTTATGTAATCAGTCTGCAAGAGCCACTGTAGAGGTTCTACTGCCCAGTGTTTGGACATTGCCTACAGAGATCTAGGGGACTTACAACGCCACATTCTTTTCCCGACTGACGGTGTTAGAATTTTCATTTGCAGTGCATTGGGAAGTATGCGGGGCACAACATACTAAAGCAAGCAGACTTGCGAACGGCTTCTATGTTTCGCGTTTCTTCGGCCCCACAATACAGTGGAAGTTACAAAGGGAAGAGACAGTGCCAGCTACAAACGGTAAAAAAAAGACAAGTCTACGTGAAGGCAAAGCGGCCAACAAAAAATTAATTACTCAGTTTATTCTTATGATGGTCTGATGACTTAACAGTTCTTTCTTTCTCGATAGAATTAGCGCTGCGTTTAATAAAGAACGAAGTCCTTATTAACACATGTTGCGTTGTAAAACGTGTTTGCGAGGTTCGTGTAGATCGACCGCATTCAAAGCATATCGTGAACATATGGGCGTCAACGCTCGGAAATTGGCGCAGAAAAGGCATCCGCCGCTACGAAAGAATACTGATTTAAAAGTTGATCTTGTGCTTATACATTAATAAGTAACCTCCTAAGACCCCTTTTAGTGTATTGTA